>NC_057419.1:21111023-21411023 GCF_019320065.1 Cervus canadensis
TGTAAGAGGGGTATCAGAGGAACCCACCTAAAGCAGAAGGTTTAAATCACAGCCAGAGTACCATAGTACACATGTCCAGGTCTCAAAAAAAAAAAAAAAACTCATCATACAAAGAACCAGGAAAATCTCAGTTTAAATGAAAAAGATAATCAATAGATGACAACACTGAGATGACAGGGATGTTAGAATTATATGACAAAGACTTAAAAGCAGCCATCAGAGAAATGCTTCAATGAGCAACTACAAACATGACTGAAACAAACGAAAAAGTAGAAAGTTTCAGCAAAGAAGGAGAAGATATAAGGAAGAACCAAATGAAAATTGTGGAACTTAAAATACAGTAACCAAAATAAAAAACTCAATAGATATGTCCAATAGTAGAATGGAGGAAAAGAAGGGCAGAACTAGTGAACTTGAAGAAAGAATAAAAATTACCCAATTTGAATAAGAGAGAAAAAAATAGGCTAAAAACATGAACTGTTTAGTTTCTCAAGGAACTGAGGAACTATAACAAAAGATCTAACATCTGGGTCACTGGAATCCCAGAACGAAAGGAGAAAGAGGATGGGACTGAAAAGGGGCTCGAAGAAAGAATGAATTAATATTCATTGAATTTGGCAAAATACATAAACCTAACACATTCCAGAAACTGAACAAACCCTAAAACAGGATAAACTCAATGAAATCTGTACCAAGTAATAGTCAAACTTCTGAAAACTAACACCAAATATTAATCTTGAAAGCAGAGAGAGAAAAACAACAAATTACCTATAGGGAGAAAACAATTTAAATAATAGCAGATTTCTCAACATAAACCATCAGAGAAGGCAATGTCAATCCACTCCAGTACTCTTGCCTGGAAAATCCCATGGACGGAGGAGCCTGGTAGGCTGCAGTCCATGGGGTCGGGAAGAGTCGGACACAACCGAGCGACTTCACTTTCACTTTTCACTTTCGTGCATTGGAGAAGGAAATGGCAACCCACTTCAGTGTTCTTGCTGGAGAATCCCAGGGACGGTGGAGCCTGGTGGGCTGCCATCTATGGGGTTGCACAGAGTCAGACACGACTGAAGCGACTTAGCAGCAGCAGCAGCAGCAACATAAACCATGGAGGCCAGAATAAAGTGGCACAACACTTTTCAAGTATTGAAAGAAAAAAGAATTGTAAATTCAGACTTCCATATCCAGTGAAAATATCCTTCAGGAATGAAGAGGAAATTAAGGCATTCTCAGATGAAGAAAAACTAAGAGAATTTATCACTAAAAGACCTAATTTAGAATATCAGAAAGGAAGAAAGAACAATAGAAAGAATAAAAATATAGATAAATATGCTGTGTTTCTGAAGGTACACAAGCGTAAAGGAAGTAAAGTTTCTGTACTTCACCTTAACTGGCAAAATATCTAGCAGATTGCAATAAGTGAGCTCTCTCTATATATATATATACATATATATATATGTAATATATACATATATATGTATATATACATACATATATAATGTAATACATAGAATAACTAATAAAATAATTATGTAGTGATAAACTCAAAATGCTGTAGATAGCTATAGATAACTCAAAATTTAATTCTAAAAATGTTCAAGTGACCCACAGGAAGGCAGGAAGAACAGAGGTGATAAACATAGAGAACAAATAGAAAAAAAATTATATAATGGAAGACAAGCCTTAACACACTAATAATTACATTAAATATAACTGTAAACATCAATTCAAAGACAGAAGTTGGCATAGTCGATAAAAAACATGACACAACTATATAGTATCTACAAGGGACTAACTTTAAATATAACAATATATGTAGGTTGAAGGTAAAAGGATGGAAAAGATATATCATGTAGTCAAAAGAAAGCAGAAGTGGTTGTATTAATATTAATATTAGATAAAATAGAGCAAAGGAAATTACCAGAGACAGAGGGGCATGTGACATAACAATGAAAGAGTCAACCCATCAAGCACACATAGAAATCTTAAATATGTATGCATTAAATGACAGGCCTGCAAAATCTGTGAAGCAATAAAATGATACAGCTGAAAGGAGAAATAGACAAATCTACAGTCATATTTGGAAACTATAATACCCTGTCTTAACAAATGATAGAACATCTAGATAAAAAATCAAGAAGGATATAGAAGAGCTCAATCAACCAACAGGATCTAATATTTATATAACACCCTGCCCAACAACAGAAGAATATATATTCTTTCCAAGTTCCCAAGATCATATACCAAGATACCATATCCTGGCTATAAAACAAACCTCAGCTTATTTAAAATAATTTAAATAATAAATGGTTGGAGTATGTTCTCCAACCATCATGGATTTAAAGTAGCAATCAATAACTGAAAGATAACAGGAAAATTTCCAAACAGCTGGAAATTAAACATACTTGTAAATAATCCATGTGTTAAAAAGGAAGTCTCAAGGAAAAATTTTTAAATATATTGAACTGAACAAAAATGAAAATACACGCATCAAAATGTGTGAGACCTAGCCAGAGCTGAGAGGAAAATTTATTGCACAAAATGTTTACTTCAGAAAAGAGGAAAAACTTCAACTAAATAATATGCATATTCACCTCAAGAACTTAGAGAAAAGAAGAGCAAAATAAGCCCAAAGCAAGCAGAAGGAAGGCAATAATAAGAACAAAAGTCAATGAAATTGACAACAGAAAAACAAAAGAGAAAATCAATAAAACAAAAGCTGGGTTTTTAAAACATCAATAAAATTGACGAACATCTAGTGAGTCTGAAAAGTATAAAAGAGCAAAGCACAAATTACCAATATCAGGAATTAAACAGGGGTTATCATAACAGACTCTGTAGACATAAAAGGATAAGGAAATACTATAAAAACTATATGCATATAATTTGACAACTTAAGTGAAATGGACCAAGTCATCAAGAAGTGCGAACAAGTACAACTCACCCAACAATAATTTGAATAGCCCTATAACTATTAAAGAAATCCAATCTACACTTTTAAAACTACACCAAAAGATATCTCCAGGACCAGATGGTTTTATTGGCAAATCTGTCAAATGTTTAAAGAATACTTAACACCAATTCTATATAATCTCTTCCAGAAAACAGATAAGAAAGGAACACTTCTAGTTAACTTTATTAAACTAGTATTACTATGATGCCAAACAAGATAAAGACAGTATCAAAAAAAGTACATCTCTCATCAGTTCGGTTCAGTTGCTTAGTCGTGTCCAACTCTTTGCGACCCCATGAATTGCAGCACGCCAGGCCTCCCTGTCCATCACCAACTCCTGGAGTTTACTCAAACTCATGCCCATCGAGTCGGTGATGCTATCCAGCCATCTCATCCTCTGTCGTCCCCTTCTCCTCCTGTCCCCAATCCCTCCCAGCATCAGGGTCTTTTCCAATGAGTCAGCTCTTCACATGAGGTGGCCAAAGTACTGGAGTTTCAGCTTTAGCATCAGTCCTTCCAATGAACACCCAGGACTGATCTCCTTTAGGATGGACTGGTTGGATCTCCTTGCAATCCAAGGAACTCTCAAGAGTCTTCTCCAACACCATAGTTCAAAAGCATCAATTTTTCGGCGCTCAGCTTTCCTCACAGTCCAACTCTCACGTCCATACATCAATAGCTTTGACCAGACGGACCTTTGTTGGCAAAGTAATGTCTCTGCTTTTTAATATGCTATCTAGGTTGGTCATAACTTTCCTTCCAAGGAGTAAGCGTCTTTTAATTTCATGGCTGCAATCACCATCTGCAGTGATCTTGGAGCCCCCAAAAATAAAGTCTGACACTGTTTCCACTGTCTCCCCATCTATTTCCCATGAAGTGATGGGACCAGATGCCATGATCTTAGTTTTCTGAATGTTGAGCTTTAAGCCAACTTTTTCAATCTCGTCTTTCACTTTCATCAAAAGGCTTTTTAGTTCTTCTTCACTTTCTGCCATAAGGGTGGTGTCATCTGCATATCTGAGGTTATTGATATTTCTCCTGGCAATCTTGATTCAAGCTTGTGCTTTTCCAGCCCAGCGTTTCTCATAAATATAGATACAAAAACCTTTAACAATATTTTGCGAACAAATTCACTAATACACACAAAAAAACACTGTGCCCACATGGGTCTTATTCTAAGGATGCAAGCTTTGTTCTAATTAAAAAATCAATCATAATAACAGGCTAAAGGATTAAAATCATATGATCATATCAATTGATGCAGAAAAAGCATCTGACAAAATTTAACACCCTTTTACAATAAATGAAAAATCTCAGAACTAGGAATTTCCTCAACTTGATAAAGAACACCTACTAAAAAACTATAGATAATATTACATTAATGATGAAAGACTGACTGCTTTCCTTCTAAAATAAAGGAAAAGGTAAGAATGTCTTCTCTTACCATTCTTATTCAAGATAGTACTGGAGGTTCTAGCCAGCATAATAAGAAAATAAAAAGCAATGAGGTATAGGGTTTGGAAAGAAAGAAATGAACTGTCCCTATCTGCAGATGACTGTCTAGGTAGAAAATGGAATTTACAAAATACTTCTAGAATGAATGAGTTCAGTAAGGTGGCAGTATATAAAGTGAACACACAAAAGTCAGTCACATTTCTATATACTAGCAATGAATATATGAACACCGAAATTAGAAATACAATACCATTTATAATCCCTAAAATAAATTAAAAACTTATGTGAAAATCTAACAAAACGTGTGTGGGACTTCCATGCTGAAAACTACAAAACATTGATGAAAAAAATCAAATAAGATACACATAAATGGAGCGACATACCCTGCCCATGGCATGAAAGATTCAAAATAGAAAAAATGTCAGTGCTCCCTAAATTGATATGCAGGTTTAATGCAATTCCTATCAAAATCCCAGCAAGATTTTTTGTAGTTATAGATAAGATTGTTCTATAATATATACAGAAAGGTAAAGGAACTAGAATAGTTAAAACTATTTGGGAAAATAAGAATAAAGTGGTAGAAATAGTTCTACATAACATTAATGCTTACTAAATAGCTACCATCATCAGAGCAATGTGGTTGACAGACACATAGGTCAATGGAACAGAATAAAGAACCCAGAAATAGAGCCACATAAATATGTCCAAATGATTTTTGACAAAGGTGCAAAAACAATTCAAAAGAAAGAGAGCCTTTTTAACAAATGGTGCTGGATCACAAACTTAAATGCAAAATGTAAAACTATAAAATGTTATTAGAAAAAACATAGCAGAAGATTTTTGCTAGAGCTAGGTAAGAAATCCTTAGACTTGACACCAAAGCAAGACCCATAAAAAGAAAAACTGATAAATTGAACTTTACCAAAATTAAGAACTTTTGCTCTATGAGAACCCTGAAAGAGGATACAGGGGCAAGCTATAGACTGGGAGAAAATATTTGCAGACCACATATCCAACAAAGCACTATTGTCTAGAATACATAAAGAACTCTCAAAACTCAACAGTAAAATACAAAGAATCCAATTAGAAAATGGGTAAAAGACATGAATAGACATTTCACAGAAGAGGATATACAGATGGCAAATAAACACAGGAAAAGGTGTTCAACATTGTGAACAATTAAAGAAAATGCAAAAAAAACCCACAATGAGCTCTCATTACACTTATCAGAATGACTAATCTAAAAAACAGTGACAACACCAAATGCTGGCAAGAATGCATAGAAACTTGATGACTCATAAACTATTGGTGGGAATGTAAAATGGCACAGCTACACTGGAAAATAGTTTGGCAATTATTTTTTAAAAATGAAACATGCAACTATCACATGATTCAGCAATTGTACTGTTGGGCATTTATCCCAGAAAAATGAAAACTTGTGTTCACAAAAAAACTATACATGAATATCCATAGCTGCTATATTCATAACAACCCCAAACTGACAACAAGATGCTCTATCATAGATGAATGGTTAAACTAGCTACGGTACTATTCAGCAACAAAAAGGAACAAACTATTGAGAAAAACAAACAAATACACAAAAATCTTGATGAATCTCCAGGGAATTAAGCTGAGTGAAAGAAGCCAATCTCTAAAGATTACAAGCTGTATGATAATATTTATATAACATTTTTGAACTGATAGTGTTTTAGAAATGGAAAAGAGAGTAATGGTTGTCAGTGGTTAGGGATGGGGTGGAGGGGTGAAACAAAGGTGAATGTTGTTATTAAAGGTCAGTAGAGGTATCCTTGTGGTGATGGAAATGTTATCTTGACCATACCAGTGTCCATATCCTTGTTGTGATATTGTACTATAGTTTTGCAAGATGCTACCCTTTGGGGAAACACTGGATCTCTCTGTGTCATTTCTTAACTGCGTGGGAATCTATAATTATCTTAAATAAAAGGTTTAATTTAATTAAAACATACAAAACAAACCTCTTGTTTTGAATCACTATCTTCTGACTGTATCACTCACTATCTCTGTTTATCACTGCCATCTACCAGGTGGGAGTCAATGATGACTTGGACTAGGGAGGAAGTGGTGAAAACAGAGAGAAGTGGGTGGTTTCTGGGTGTATTTTGAAGGCAGAACCAAAAGGATTTGTGGATGGACCAAATATGTGAAACAAATAGAGGAATTCAAACAAGACACCAATTTTTTTCTGAGCCATGTAAATGATGAATTCATTACTTACTGAGATGAAGAAGACTGAAAAAGGAGCATGTTTGGAGAAAGTTGAGAGTTTGGTATTGAATATGTGGAGTTTGAGATTCCTAGTATTGATAGGATTCCAAATGGAGATATATAGCTGGCAATTGGATACATGTGTCTGGAGTGAAAAAGAGAGGTTAGACCCAGAGAGTGAAAGTGAGGAGTCGTGAGCACATGGATCACATCTAGTCATGAGTTTAGATAAGATTGTCTAGGTAATACGTACAGGAGAGAAGCTGCCCGGGACTCCAAAGTTTAGAGGCCAGAGAAGTGAGAAGAAAGCAGCAAAGACACATGTTAAGAAGAAGCAATGGCCAATGAGATAGAGGAGAGCCATGAGAAACTGGGGTTTGAGAAACCAGGGCTTAACTCTCTGAGTATCCCTTCTTGACCTTTTTCATGGATGCATTGGCCTCTAGTTTCATCTTCAGCCCTTTTAGCCATTATGTATATTAAGATTCTCCCCAAATTATTATCTTCAGCATTGAGCTCTCCCTTGAAGTTCCATCTCATGAAACCCATTGATTGTTGGGTACTCTGTTGAGACAGCACATAGGTACCTGTTCCAGTTATGTATTAATGCCTAACAAATCACCCCATAAATTTAGTGGCTTCAAGCAATAACAATAATTTATTCTCTCCCATAGTTTCTATGGGTCAGGAACTTGAGATTGGTTGGTTGGGCAGATTTTAGCCCAGGATCTCTCAGATGGATGCAGATGGCTGGAGTTGAAGTCATCTGAAAGTTCATTCATTCACATTCACATTCTTCACAGGCTGGGAAGACTCAAGCCATTGGTCCAGGTACCCCTCATCAATCTTGGAGTTATACAATAGACAATGCAATTGCAGGGTATGGAATTTTCAAGTATAAAGAAGGTGGTATCCATCACCCTCCAACTGAGTTGGCACAAAGTACATACCAGACTCACTGGTTTGGAACCAGAACGAGATGTTGGTTTTCCAGATATGGGTCAGAATCTTATCTGATAGGATCACAGTCTACCCTTCTGGAATGCCACTGTATCACAGATAAAATGGGTTATCTCAATCCCTTAAATAAGCATCCCTGCATCTTCCATATGACATATAATAAGCAAATTTTACTATGTTGACAATGACTACTAGCCTCTCTGTGAGCTTTGGAGAAGATTGCCATTGCATGAGCATACATGTATCAGGGTTATCAGATGTTCCACTTTACCAAGACAAACATCTCAGTTTTTAAACCTGTTGGTCCATCCTAATGTTTAACAGTGTTCCCTTTACTCACTCTCTGAAAAACGGAGCAACCATTATGACCCTACAATCTGGAGAAAAACATGATCCAAAAGGATACATGCTCCCCACTGTTCATTGCAGCACTATTTACAATAGCAAAGACATGGAAGCAACCCAAATATCCATTGATGGAGGAATGGATAAAGAAGATATGGTACATATATACAGTGGAATATTACTCAGCCATTAAAAAGAATGAAACAATGCCATTGGCATCAATATGGATTGACCTAGAGGGTGTCCTACTGAGTGAAGTAAGTCAGACAGAGAAGGAGAAATATTGTATGACATCCCTTACATGTGGAATCTAAAAAGAAATGATACAAATGAGCACACAAAATAGAAATAGACTCACAGACTTAGAGAATGAACTTATGGTTGTGGGGGAAGGGGAAAGGATAAGGGAAGGGATAGTTCGGGAGTTTGGGATGGATACATACACACTGCTACATTTAAAATGGGTAACCAACAAAGACCTACTGTATAGCACATGGAACTCTGCTCAATATTATGTGGCAGCCTGAATGGGAGGAGAGTTTTGGGGAGAATGGATACATATATATGTATAGCTGAGTCCCTTTGCTAGTCACCTGAAACTATCACAACATTGTGTGTTAATTGTCTATACCCCAATAGAAAATAAAGTTAAAAAAATGTCCTGGTTGGTTGATAAATAAATACGTATTTATGTATGGATGGATATGATTTATTTCTTCCTGCAATCAGATTGTTTCAGAATCAGGCTGGAAGTACACATTATTCCTCCAGGAAGTAATAGACTGATGCGTCTGCAAAGGGTTCTGAAAGAGAAAAGAACCAGCCTTTCCTTGAGTATGGGGCAGGGAACACAAGAGCACAATGTGTTCAACATCAGAAGGGAAGCCAGATGGACACTGAATGTAAAGCCATCACTCCCGTGATAGTAATAAGTAAAGCATGCAGGAACTGTCAAGCCACCTCTACTTACTTGATGCACCCGATTAACCAATGCTCCACACAGTGGAAACAATACCAATGCCTAGGACCTGAAACTGCTCAGGGCTACGGAGCCACTCTCTGAGATGCCAGAATATGTTCATTCCTACTGGTTGGGCTGTATATTTAGCAAAGAATGAGCTACATTTGTCCCCAAACCTGTTTATGCTTGTAGCTGTCATTAGAATTCTGTAATCTAATTAGATATGACCTAAATTGATGGAAAAAAGACTAAAAAAGCTTGAGAGCTATTAGATAGACTTGATTAAGGCAAGTTCTGGTGATTAAAAAGGAATGCTATTTTTGGATATAGTAGATACAGGTGTGAAATATTAGGTGAATATTTTAAAACTCTCACAAGAGTTTATACTCAGATTTCCTCATAAAATATGAGGAAATTATAAGTTGTGGCTACTCAGCATCTTTTGAATATCCTTCCTAGGTTTGGAAAACGTTATTTCTCAAGGTACAACTCAGAATTCATTCTCCCAGCCTCCCATGCATTTAGGGAGCAGGCACAAGGCTCTGGCAATCAGGATTTAAGATGGAAGGGAGTGAGCTCCATGCAGAACTGGCCTAGGAGATGGGCACTGGAGATGAACCCTTCTTTGTGAGAGGCGGCCGTGGCAGAGCTTTGGGTATTCACTGAGAGGGAGAGGTCTTTAAGGCCGAAAATTTGAGACAGGTATCAGTAGCTCCATTTTAGGCTCATTTAAGTTGAGAAGTCCAATAGGCTGGTGGATGTATCAGTACAAATGTGGAGTTTAAGCAGAGAGCACTGAGCTAGAGATACAAATTTGGGAGGCATCTGTATATAGATGGTGTTTTAAGCTGTCAGCTTGGATAAAAATAACTAGGGAGTGAAGGGAATGAGAAAAGACCTGAAGACCAAGCCTGGGGGTGTTCAAAAGCTTAGAGGTCATGAAGGCAAGGAAGTCTTATCGGAAAGGAGAGTGAGAAGGAGAATCCAGCAAGGAAAAGGCAAACCAAAAGAGGGTGCTGTCTCAGTGACCAAATAAGAATTTAAGGAAGAGCTGGTGATCAACTGTGTCACAGCTATTGATGGGTTAAGCAGGATGAGGGCTAAGAGCTGACTGTGGGATTTGGCAACATGCAGGTCACTAGCATCCTTGATAAGAACCGTTTCAGTGGTTTGTTTTTGGTTTATCTTTGGCTACCTGCAGTTCAGACTGTGTTCCCAGTCAGGGACTGGTAGGGGCACTGGGATGGCTTTATCAGCTCTCACATGCATCAGGTGAACTGTTTTTGAAGCTCCTCCCCCAGGCTGGACAAGGTTGTCAAGGTTGGTTCCAGAAGCCTGTCGGTTGTGTGGAATGGAAGTTTTTCCTGGCCAGTCGACCCTCTCAGACCCTTTAAACACAGTGCTCCTGACGGGCCCACAAATCATCCCAGATGCTGGGAAGGACCCAGTCAGTCCCCTCCCACAGACCATATCTCACCGTATCTTGTTTCTTCAAATCACAAACACGTCTCTCTCTTCCTTATACCTGATGGCCTTGCTTCTTAAGTCTCATTTATTTTTGCTTATGCTTCCACCCATCTAGGAGACGGATCCAAAAAATACTACTGAGATTTATGCCACAGAGTGTCCTGTTTGTTTTTCTCTAGAAGTTTTATAGTATACAGTTTTACATTTAGGTCTTTAATCCATCTTGAGTTTATTTTTGTGTATGGTGTTAGAGAATGTTCTAATTTCATTCTAAGAACTGTCTGTTCTTAGCTAAGGTTGACCCATCATGTGCGCACTGGTTACCATCCCCACTTGCAGAATCAGCTACACAATTTGGGAGGCCCAATGAAGAATAAAAATGCAGGGTCCCTTATTCAAAAATTATTAAAAATTTGAAGACACCAATAGCAGAACATTAAGTTAAGCATGGTGCCCTTCAGAGGTCAGAGTCCTGTGTGACCACACAGGTCACATGTCCATGAAACGGGCCTCCTTCCCTGACCCAAGAAAGGACGCACATTCTTTGGGTCACCCTCTCCCACAGAGAGAAACCCGGCAGTTCTGAGTGGGTTTCTCCCTGAGGTAACTTGGGGAGGTAATTTGGGGAACAGGCATTGTCTTCCAGAGAAGCAAAGACCCCCACCCCCTCCATCCAGGAAGCCAAGGTGAAGTGGCCAGCAGGGAGCCACCGCCATTTGGGGGTCTTGGGACACTGCATGGTAGCCACAGTATGAAATGTGGGTTCCTTTGCCCCCAGCCTTACATGTCTCAGGACAACCTAAGAAGAAGCTAAGGAGCCACCAGAGGACTCCAAGGTTGAGTCATGCAGTGCTGCTCTGGGTGAAGAGCAGGAAGTAGCTCCTGATAACTGAGACACATTCTCTGGGGGAGAACTAATGGGAACAGGGTGCAAGAAGACTTGTCCAGAGGCGTGCAGGTCGAGGGGCCAAGCAGATGGCAGAGTGCTTCTTCGCCTGGGCTCCAGAGCCTGGATATCAGAATGGAAGGAGTCCTCCTTGCAGGCACAGCATGCTGGAGGACTCAGCAGCCACTCTGCACCGCTGGAGTGGGGCAGGCAGCCTGAGTCTGCGCACGCGTGCTCTCTCTCTTAGCCTGCCCTCTGAGGCCTTGGTGTCTGTCCCAGGACTTCTCCAGGGAGGTGGTCTGCTGTCACTGCCACAGCCAAGGCTTAGAGGCCATCAGAGATGTCTACTCTGGCATCTTATGCCAGGAGGAACCCAGGGGAAGCCATGTTTTAGAGTCTGAAGAGGTTCCCTGTTGGCAGGCCCTATGTGAGGGCCTGGATGGAACAGCACCTGATTTTATGTCGACGCTCTTAGCAGCGAGGGATAGATGCGTGGTGGACCCTGGACACTGACCAGCACCCTGGGGGCCCACAGAAGGAGGTCGCTCTGATGCGCCATCAGCCTTTCTCCATTCTGAGTGTCTCTCCAGCCTGTCTCCCTCCTCCGGGGGGCTCCCCTTGCCCACGTCAGACTCAGGACAGCCGGAGTGGCTGAGGTGTGTCTGCATCTGTGCTTCCTCAGCTTGCTCGGGGTTCTGAAGTCAATGCCACAGGTGCACACAGGCGGACCTCTTGCTTGCGGAGGACTGGGTGTGCCTCTCCGAAAGGCTGGCTGTCAGGCAGTCCTGGCCACAGTGAGGGGGCAGTACTTGCAGGCTTGCCCATCTCCCCTGGGCAACCCAGGCCTCCTGACAGGGCAGGCAGAGGGTTCATGCTCAGTATTGGGACTGCTGGTTGCCCTAGTCAGACACACAACTAGTGTCCACCCCGCTGGGCCACAGCAAGGGAGTTAAGGACAAAGGTCAAGCAGACCACATCCAGGCTGCCCGTCGCTAGGGATGCCTGGGCTGGAGACCCTCAGGAGGCACTGAGTGGTCTAGGAGAAGGGGTCGGGCGCTGCTCCAGCGATGAGGTGATCAGGCCCAGGGTTAGGCAGAAGGAGGCTCGCCCACCTGGGGCCTGGGTCGCTGGGAGACAGGCTGTCTGATCCATGCGGGCAGAGAAGGGTGAGGGGGTTCTGACACCTCCATCCCACAGCCTTCAGGATGGCCCAGGATACTGGGCAAACTGCAGCTGCTCCCGCATGGTCTCCTGGTCACCCCTCTTCTCTTTTTACATGGTAAACTCTTTCTACAGGCCAGACACTTACATCACCCTGTTAAAGTCTTACAACAATGTCCCAAGAAAAGTGCTACACTCTCCAAAGAAGAAGAGGGGGAGCCGAGGCTCAAGAGTTGAAGTGACTTGACAGGCAGCTTCTAAATGGCACAGTCAAGATTCAGACCAAGGTTGGTCTAAACCTGCCTCTTATTTATTTATTTACCTACTTATTTTTAAATATTTATTTATTTGGCTGTGCCGAGTCTTAGTTGCCGCATGCAGGATCTTTTTAGTTGTGGCACGTGGGATCTAGTCCCCTGATCAGGGATCCAACCTGGACCCCCTGCATTGGGAGTGCAGGGTCTTAGCCACTGGACCACCGGGGAAGTCCCTCTGCCTTTTATTTAACAAGCCCAAAGTGAATTCCTGCTCCCTGCCCCCGACACAGACCCCATGGCAGGCTTGTCACTGGTGAGTCTGCAGCACCTGGCCTGGCGCCTGGTGGGGAATTGACTCTCAACACCTAGATTGACTGCACAGGGGGAAAGACGTGCAGCTTGCCCAGGATCCTTGAGGTCCACACATGTGCAGACTGGGAGCAAGCCCTCTGCATTCCCTGGCAGGCACCTGGTGGCTTCCCAGGGCCCTTCCCACTCTGCAGTTCTGTCTCTGCCCTGGGATGTGCACACAGGAAGGAAAACTGGCCCCAGGATTAGGCTCAGGGCCCTCCATGGAGGTGGCCTTCTGGAGTCCTCCAGCTCTGGGTAGGACAGAAATGACTCCCTCTGAGCTGGGGTGGGGATAGTGGTTGGGAAAGCCAGAGAAAGGGACAGACAAGAAAGATCTAGTGAGCTCTTCAGAGCAACTGGAAAGGAAAGTGGATACAATGGGAGAAAGTGGGACAGGCCTATGGCTAAAGCTCTGACACAGGAATCCCCGTGTCCTACCTCCTTGGGGACCCAGTTCCCAGGAGCTTGCATAAACAAGCCTCACCCTGCTCCCCGGTGTGGCTCCCCGGAAGCAGTGATGTGTTGGAGCTGGCTTGTGCTTGTTCATGCCAACTCCTATCTGCCCAGACTGCTCACGGGTTGGTATACCAACTCACACTGGCTCACGGGAGTTGAGTGTTCAATTTATAGGAATTGAAAAAGCCATTGTTTAAAATTAAATGGAATAAACACACAAGCCCATAAATTATATTAAAAACAAAGGTACTAGAAAAAGGCACGAAACACTCATCATTCACTACTCATTTGATCATATTTTGTAGGATCTATGCTCCTGAGGGTTTTTCAGTGTCTCGTGTCTGTACGATGGAAACAGTATTTATTCAATGCTGTGCTGCCTGCTGTGTGTTTCTCTCTAGCTCCTTATCACCTGGGTAGCTTGAAATCAGCTATGGCGGAAGGATTTACACCATGGAAATTGGCAAATGCTATAAATCGGGTTTTTAATTTTTACCAAGAGCTTGTTGTTCAATATTTACCAGCATTCCACCAGAGAGAAGGGAGGGCAGATAAGGCTATCTTTCCCATCCTCTCTTCCAACTACAAATATCGAACATTTCTGCACACCAAGTCACCTGCAAAAGCCTCTATGCTTCTTCAAAAATCTGAGCACTTACACATGCTTTAAAGGAAAGACTTACAAACAGAACTCTTTAGGGATTAGTAAATTAGGAATGAGCAGGACTTGGTAGGGCTACTAAAATTGATGAGTTGATATAAAGATAAAGGCTCAAGTCACAATACTGCTCACTTCTGCTGCCTGGAGAATTTCAAGGTGCTTCCCAGGAAAAGGACGGACTTGAGTTCCTATCCCTCCTTAAGTGCTGAGCTCAGGCAAGGATGCTCTTCCTCGGCTCTAAGAACAGGGTCATTAGGGCAGAACTATAGGAGAATGGCCGCTTACCTGGTGGCTCAGATGGCAAAGCATCTGTCTGCAATGCAGGAGACCCGGGTTCAATCCCTGGGTTGGAAAGATCCCCTGTAGAAAGAAATGGCAGCCCACTCCAGTACTCTTGCCTGGAAAATCCCATGGACAGATGGAGGAGCCTGGTAGGCTACAGTCCATGGGGTCACAAAGAGTTGGACACGACTGAGCAACTTCACTTTCACTTTAGAGGAGAATGAGATGAGGTCATCCATGCAAGAAACATCTAGCGCAGTGCCTGGCATAGAGTAGGTATTCAATACATAATTTGTGGGGCCTGGTGCAAAATGAAAATATGGGCCATCTTGTTTGAAAAGCGGGAGCAAAGGTACTCAAACAGAAAGCCTTTTCCTTTCTTCCTCAGTCTCTCTCTTGACTTAACGTGGCACTTTGACCTGTTATTTAGTGTCATTCTAGGCAAAGAAAAAAGTTAAAGGTTTAAATTATTGGCATGCATTTTCCTGTTCACACTTGGGTCTGATGGCTGCCAGGTTACCCTTCCCACCAGCTTCCATGTGGACCCACTGCACAGAGATGGGGGTGAGCTCTGAGGAAGCCCAGCCTGGCTTCCCATGGGTTTATCTCCCCCATCTGAGGCAGCTGGATGACCCTCAAGGATGTTTAAACCTCTGCACCAGGGCACACTACATACCGAGACTGACAGTGGGCAACAGGCGTGTCCCCTCCAAGAGGGAGCCTGTTAAGCTGCCTGGACATGCCGTGGCAATTCCAACCCCAGGGCAAGACAGCTGCCACCACAGTCTGCTCTGAAGCTCCACCACTCTGCCCCTGGGCCCCACTGGGAGTGAAGGAAGACAGCAGAAACCAGGCCACCCCCCTCCATCTCCCAGGCAGAGAGGGCTGGGAGCTCGTGGGACAGGGACTGGCAGGGAAGCCAGGTGAGACCTGGGGCACCAAAGGACTGAGGAGCAGGTGACTAAGAGACTGTCCCAGCGGAGTGGAGGAGCAGGGCTGTGTGTGAGCCCAGGCCCCAACCCCTGGCACTTGTTGCTCTAGACTCTATTCACAAAGGTAAAATTAGCAAGAATTTCAAGACTGACAAGAGAGCCCTAAATCAAGCACATGACCTTTCTGAGCATGGGGTCTGGGCGCCGGCATGGCTTGCAGGCCCCGATGCCAGTCCTCTGTAGGTGCCTCCTCAAGGACTCACCCCAGCCTTTCTTTCATTGATTTCCCCTTCTGTACAGGAGAATGGGTACCAGCTTACAAACCCTCTGTAAGTGCTTCAAAATTTCAAAACCACACACCTCCCTCATCTCTACGCCCAGTGCCACTTACTGTCCTAATGATTGATCTACTCTGCTTTTCACCTGAATCCCTAGAATAGGTTGTTTATACTTGCCATCTGCACTTGCCTGTTTTTTTTTTTTTTGCTGCTCCCATTCCCTCTCCCTTCCTGATGGAGCAGCCCGCTGAGCATGCCTGCAGGGCTGCCTCTAGAGCTGTTACCATCTCTTTCTAAGGCTGAGACTGGCAGCTGAATCAATCTCTCTGGAACCTGTCCCCCCAAGGCCTCTCTTCTTGGAGAACCCCTCGGCCACAGCAAAGACTCAAAGGAAGAATCAAGCTGCCTTCCCTTAGAGTGGTTGATTTATTTTCCTCTTGCCTTTATTTCCCATCAAAGAGAATACCCGTGCAGACACAGCATGAGAGTGTCGAAACTCTGAATTCAGAACATTCTCAAGTTACCACTGCTGCAAGATGTTTATCTAGAGACAATAGTTTGAGTTCCACATTTTTCTATTACTATTTTCTACTTTAAACATACCCTCAAATTCAAATTAGGGCCAAGCCAGTGTTAGTGCTAGTTATGAAACACCTGGCTTTTGGGACAGTTAAACAGCTATCCTCTAATTGTGGCACCAGCTAAAGTCTCTGAAAACTAGAAATGTGTCTTTTCTTTAAGAGTTTTCTTTTTGAGATCACAGCATCATCATGTTCTTGAGAAAGGAGCTGGTTGGCACATTTGCTGCATATATCAGCAGCTGGTCTCACTTTCAGGAAGTCCAGGGGGAAGGCCCATTTGATTTGAAATTCTTCTGAGCATCAGCCATATGTAGTGCATCACAGCTCTGTTCAGACTAGACTTTCATGTGGGAAAAAAAATTAAAACTATTCTATTTATTTTTCTGTATTTGACCTAATCATCCTCATGTTCCTTCCTGCTTAGTAGCAGAGCAAGTTCAACTTTTTATTGATCATGTCTGCATCTTCCCCAGTTTTAAAACTTCCTTTCTAGCTTAAAAGAAAATCCTGATCTGGGCTAATCTCCCTCACATATATAAAGAGCTCTTAAAGATCAAGAAGAAACAGACAAAAAGCAAAGTTTTAAAAAATGGACAAGTATAGAGAGTCCAGACAAAAATGTGAACAAATGATTCTTAAAAGTTAGAAAATATGCTCAATGTCACACATAATAACTTAGAACTACACGTTTCACATCTATGCACTGGGCAAAAATCCCAAAGCTTGACAAAACACTCTTCTGGCAATGCTCTACAGAAACAGGCACTCTTTTACATGGCAAGTGAAAGTGAAAAATGGTATAGCCAATTTGGAGGGGAATTTGGCAATATGTGACAAAATTACATTCACTCTCTTTACTGCTGGAAATAGAGTCACTAGCATCTTTAGATCAAATCAGATTAAAGAGTCAGTTCCAGAAACCCCAGAACCAAGTCAGAAAACTCATCCTTTAAATTTTGTCCCTCTAAGACTACTTTCAGTACCAAAACCTATATCAGCCAGGGTTATCTAGAGAAACAGAAGCAATAGGAAAGATAAATAGATCAGTAAGAGATTGACTGTAGAAATTGGTTTACATGTTATGGAGTCCAGGAAGCCCTACAACCTGCCATGAGTGAGCTGGAGACACAGGAAAGCCGGTGGTGGAATTCAGTCCAAGTCTGAAAGTCTGAGAACCAGGGAGGCTCCATGGTGTAAGTCTTGGTCAGTCCAAAAGCCTGAGAACAGGAGCACCAATGTCTAAGGGCAGGAGAAGATGGAAAGTCCCACCTTAAGCAAAGAGAGCAAATCTGCCCTTTTCCCTTTTTGTTCTATTTAGGCCCTTAAGGCATTAGATGATGCCCAGCCACAATGGTGAGATGGATCTTCTTTCCTCAGCTTACTGATTCAAAGGCTAATTTCTTCCAGAAACATCCTGACATATACACCCAGACATAATGTTTTACCAGCTATCTGGGCACCCCTTAGGCCAGTCAAGTAGATACAAAATTAACCACCACAAAGACTAATGACAGGGGTGGATTATAACACACATTATGCTACTTACTTTCAAATGTTTCAGCAAGAAGAGGAGGGGAGAGGAAGTTGGGATGGGGGAGAATAATGTTAGAATAATAGAATAATGAAGAAATGTTAGGGAGCTCTTGATGAAGAGTTTATAGGTGGTAATTGTATTATTCTTTCAGCTTTTCTTAATGTTTAACAATTTTAGAAATAAAACTTGGCGGAGGGGGGGGAAGATCTGAGAAAAGTCCCTCCACTCAGCATCCTCAAGGGATGGGGGGTGTGGGCAGGGAGTCAGAGACCTGCCATGTCCTTATGACACTCTTCAGGTCCTTACAGGCCTCAAGAGTATGACATCCCTGTCCTTCTGCCCCTGTTCACTCTGTTGTCTCTGCTGCTGGAAAAACTCGGACTCAGTCAGTCAGGGCCCCACATCCTCTCTCCCGGCTCTTACATGGGCTGTGTATACCCTGAAGCCTAGCTAGGGCCTCAGAGGGCCCCCAGTCAGGAGCTCACCTTACAACCCTCAGCCCTGGAGTCACTGTGCCCTGGTGGTGGGCTCACCAACCAGCATCAAGGCTACTGTTAGCTTCCCTCTACAGGACCCTTCTGGATGACTTCCCTGCTATCCCAGAGTCAAGCCAGCCGGGAAAAATCCATGTGTCACTTCTACCCACATTTCATGGGCCAGTACTAGGTCATATGGCCCCCAAGCTAACTGCAAGGGAGGCTGGGAAATGGAAGATTTCTGAATGCCAAACAAAATGGTCTGCTGAGTACTTAAGAGTGTGGCTGTGGCAAAATTACCTAGAGAGGCTAAGCAAGACCAGAACCCCCTGAGGGCTCAGACCAACCCTGTTGGTTCTGAGAAGGGCTGGTACAGCTTGGCCTGACAGATGTGGGAAAGGGAAGGGGAGGAAAGCCAGAGGGCTCCCAACAATTCAGAGCATGGTGGGAATGCCCCAGGCCCGCTGCTTATAGTTCCTAGGCAAGTCAGCTGGTTGAAAGCCAGAGAGTTTGGTGGACCCAAGTCTCTCAATGCTGTCAAAATACAACTTGATTTATTAAAGTGGGACTTAGATATACTATTTCAGGGACCCACCTGATGTCTAGATCGGGCCTTCTCAACCCCGGCAGTGCTGACATTTGCAGCCTGCTCATTCTCTGTTGTAGGGGGCTGTCCTGTGTGCTGTAGGGTGTTCCATGCCATCCCTGGCCTCCACCCACTAGATGCCAATAGTACCGTCTCCCCTGTTGTCAACATCAAAAATATCTCCAGACATTGCCAAGTGTCCCCTGGGGGGCAATATCACCATAATTCTAGAACCAGTGTTCTCAAATTTCAGTAGATGTCAGAATCACACATCTGGGGAGTCTTTCCAAGAGGCTTCCCGGGCTTCACTTGTAGGGGAGTGGGGCTGCTTTGGAAATGCTGGAAAGGGTCTGCCCCCTAAGCAAGATACAGAGCAAGAGGTCTTGCCCTCACATTAAATTCTAACTTGAATTTCATCTCATTTGATTTTAAAACTGGATCAAATGGGATTTACAAAGACTATCTCAAGGCTATCTACCATCCGGAGGTTCTTAATGGGGCCAGTACTTCTCACCCACAATAAACCCAGGGGAAATTTGGAGGTGTTTGAGGATGATTCTTATTGGCAAAGATGGAGACTGTCACTGTTGTCTAGTGGGCAGAGGATCAAGGATGCCAAACATTCTGCAGCACACAGGACAGTCTGGAACACCAAACTTTTGTCCCACCCAAGACGCCATTTGAACTGCTGTTCAGAAACCACAAGAAGCCCAAGCAATTTTCTAGCTGTTTACACGATCTCATGAAAATCCTTTTTGTGCAGGATAGTTGTAAATCTAGAGATTACTGGGTTCGCTTAGGGTATAAGCTTCCAGAAGGCTTAAATTGCTAGTAGACTTCTGAAAACCATGCTGTGAACAGATGCTGATGCAAAAACTGGAGTCAGTTTTTCATGCCCAAGGACAGACCAGATTTTTGGGGAGCAGGGCTGAAGCTTTATATAATTTGGTGAGGGAAGATGGTTTAAAAAGCATACAAAATAACAAATGCAAAATTAGGTACAAACATAAATATATACTTGGAAAGAGAACAAAATTTGCAACAGATTATAAATTTTAAAAGGTTATAAATATACCAAACAAAAATCAGTAAAAATAAGAGTATTTTGTATTAATTAACTTCTTGAAATACATCTATAATATTTTTTTCCTCCCATTTTGTGCTGGATCCTCTTTGATCACATACTCATGTGACAACTTTATAATATCATTTTCTATAGAAATAAGAGAAATAATTCAGTATTACTTTCATCATGGCCAATTGAAATATGCCTTTTCGTTACTGATATCTGGGATGTATATAACATGCAACTCATACACTCTTATTCCTTATAGTATTGCTACAAGCTTGTGCAAATATGCACAGGAATTCTATTTCTATTTCTTCTGTTACGCCCAGTGTCCGAATCCCCGAGCGGGAAGAGAGAAGACCTCCAAGACAATGCAACTCGCAAAAAGGGAAGTTTATTGCTGACTCGAGTCAGGGCTCCTGCCGCATCCAACGCAGTGGTGCGGGGTCAGAGAGCCCCGAGCCCAAGCTGTTACTCAAATTTATAGGGTGAGCACACGCCGTTGGTAGTTGGTTTAAGCAGATTGGTTACAAGTTTGCAAAGCAATTTCATTGGTCAAACACACTTAAAACTTTCGCGCGTGTGGGACTTTCCGGGGTGGGGGGGGGCCAGTTTCCGCCCCGTTCCTAATTGGCAAACAGCGGTCAGTGTTAAGCTGATTGGTTGTATCCAGGTGGCCTGATAATCTTACCACCCAGAAGTAGGAAGGCCTACTCCTAATCTAAGCTGCCTGCCATGGCGTTACTTCTGCTCGCCCCACAGTTCCAATTAATAAAAGAAAAAAGACACACCATGTGCTTACAATTGCAAATGTTGCATTTACTAAGTCTATTCATTTCCTAATGAATTACAATCCTCTGGGTGACTTAAGACAACAGAAATTTGGCCAGAAGTCCAAAATCAGGTGTCAGCAGGACTGTGCTCCCTCCCAAGTTGGTAGGGGAGAATCCTTCCTTGCCTCTTCCAGCTCCCCATGGCTCCTGGTGTTTCTTGGCCTGTGGCAGTATCACTCCAACCTCTGCTTTTGTCTTCACATGGCCTTCTTCTCTGTGTGTCTCTGAGTCTCTCTCCTCTTCTTTCAAGGACACCAGCCATTGGCTGTAGGGCCCACTTTAATCCAGTATGACATCATCTTAACTTAATTACACTTCAAGGACTCTATTTTTAAATAAGATCACATTTTGAGTTTCCTGGTAGACATGAGTTCAGGGGATAGTGTTCAACCCCACACATCCAGTATTACTGTCAGAAGAACTCCTATTTTGTTTAGGCATCAGTGAGAGTGGAATCCTCCACTTGTGTCTGTTGACGGGAAGACTCTTCTACAGCATCAAGCTATCAAAGTTTCCAAACCTTCTTTCTTGTCCACTACTCACATATCTCTGGTACTAGGTGCTGTAGGTCCAACTGATATGTCAATACGGCCAAGAGTTATATGCATCTTGAGTCTTCATGTCACAACACTGCATGTGTTGGCACAGTGGGTAGCAGAAGGATTCCAGAGTCTCTTAAAACTGAATGGCTAGCAATAAGCTAAACACCCAAGTCACTGTGAACCCACATAAATACTTCCCACTAAGAGTACACTTAGTGGGAGGAAAGGAGTATGTCAAGGCTGTATATGCCACCCTGCTTATTTAACTTATATGCAGAGTACATCATGCAAAATGCCGGGCTGGTTGAAGCACAAGCTGGAATCAAGATTGCCGAGAGAAATATCAATAATCTCAGATACACAGATGAAACCACCGTTATGGCAGAAAGCAAAGAAGAACTAAAGAGCCTCTAGATGAAAGTGAAAGAGGAGAGTGAAAAAGTTGGCTTAAAACTCAACATTCAGAAGACTAAGATCATGGCATCTGGTCCCATCACTTCATGGCAAATAGATGGAGAAACAATGGAAATAGTGGGAGACTATTTTGGGGGGCTCCAAAATCACTGCAGATGGTGACTGCAGCCATGAAATTAAAAGACGCCTGCTCCTTGGAAGAAAACTTATGACCAACCTAGACAGTATATTAAAAAGCAAAGACATTACTTTACCAACAAAGGTCAGTCTAGTCAAGGCTATGGTTTTTCCAGTAGTCATGTATGGATGTGAGAGTTGGACTATAAAGAAAGCTGAGCGCCAAAGAACTGATGCTTTTAAACTGTGGTGTTGGAGAAGACTATTGAGAGTCCCTTGGACTGCAAGGAGATCCAGCTAGTCAATCCTAAAGGAAATCAGTCCTGAATATTCATTGGAAGAACTGATGCTGAAGCTGAAGCTCCAATACTTTGGTCACCTGGTGTGAAGAACTGACTCATTAGAAAAGACCCTGATGCTGGGAAAGATTGAAGGCGGAAAGAGAAGGGGAGGACAGAGGATGAGATGGTTGGATGGCATCACTGACTCGATGAACAGGAGTTTGAGTAAGCTCTGGGAGTTAGTGATGGACAAGGAGGCCTGGCGTGCTGCAGTCCATGGGGTTACAAAGAGTCGGACACAACTGAGCAACTGAACAGAACTGAACTGGAGAGTACACTAAGTGTAATCCCAACTCAAATTACCTTCCGCCTGATTTCAAAAATGTAGATGGCCACTTCAAGACGACCAGACTTGAAGGGAAATATGAGAGAGGAGACGTAAGAACTTGAGTTGTTGCTGTTCAGTCACTAAGTCGTGTCCAACTCTGTGACCCCATGGACTGCAGCCAGGCTCTTCTATGCTCCACTATCTCCTGGAGTTTGCTTAGAATCAAGTCCACTGAGTCAGTGATGCTATCTATCTCATCCTCTGCCGCCCCCTTCTCCTCTTGCCCTCAATCTTTCCCAGCATTGGAGTCTTTTCCAATGAGTTGGTTCTTTGCATCAGGCCAAAATATTGGAGCTTCAGTTTCAGCATCAGTCCTTCCAATAAATATTCAGGGTTGATTTCCTTTAGGATGGACTGGTTTGATCTCCTTGCAGTCCAAGGGACATTCAAGAGTCTTTTCTAGGACCACAATTTGAAAGCATCAATTTTTTGGCATTCGGCCTTCTTGAGGGCCCAACTCTCACATGCATACATGACTACTGTAAAAACCATAGCTCTGACTATATGGACTTTTGGCGCCAAGGTGATGTCTCTGCTCTTTAATATGCCGTCCAGGTTTGTCATAGTTTTTCTTCCAAGGAGCAAGCATCTTTTAAGTTCATGGATGCAGTCATCTTCCACAGTGATTTTGGAGCCCAATAAAAAATAAAATCTGTCACTGTTTCCACTCTTTCCCCTTCTATTTGCCACAAAGGGGTGGCATGATCAGATGCCATGATCTTAGTTTTTTTAATGTTGAGTTTCAAACCAGCTTTTTCACTCATCCCTTTTACCTTCATCAAGAGGCTCTTTAGATCCTCTTTGCTTTTTACCATTAGAATGGTATCATCTGCAAATCTGAAGTTGTTGATATTTCTCCCAGCTATCTTGATTCCAGCTTGTGCTTCATCCAGCCCAGCATTTCACATGATGTACTCTGCATGAAGTGAAGTGAAGTGAAAGTCACTCAGTCATGTCCGACTCTTTGCAACCACATGAACTATACAGTCCATGTAATTCTGCAGGCCAGATTACTGGAGTAGGTAGCCGTTCCCTTCTCCAGGGGATCTTTCCAACCCAGGGATCCAACCCAGGTCTCCCACATTGCAGGTGGATTCCTTACCAGCTGAGCCACAAGGGAAGCCCAAGAATACTGGAGTGGGTAGCCTATCCCTTCTCCAGTGGATCTTCCTGACCCAGGAATCGAACTCAGGAGTCTCCTGCATTGCAGGTGGATTCTTTACCAACTGAGCTATCAGATAAGCCTCCGTACTCTGCATATAAGTTAAATAAGCAGGGTGACAATATACAGCCTTGTTGTACTCCTTTCCCAATTTTGAACCAGTCAGTAGTTCCATGTCCAGTTCTAACAACCAGACATATCCATAACTGAGCATCATTTTCACCTTGGCCCAGCCTCTTCATTCTTACTGGAGCTATTATTAATTGCCCTCTGCTCTTCCCCAGTAGCATATTGGATACCTTCCGACCTGGGGGGCGATGGTGGCTCATCTGCAGGTGTCATATCCTTCTGCCTTTTTATACTCTTCATGGAGTTCTCTAGGCAAGAATACTGAGGTGGTTTGCCATTTCCTCCTCTAGTGGGCCATGTTTTGTCAGAACTCTTCACTATGTCCCATCCATCTTGGGTGACCGTGTGTGGCATGGCTCATAGGTTCATTACATTATGCAAGCTCCTTTACCATGAAAGGGAAGAACTTGAGACTGAGGACTTAACCACCTGTGGTCAGAACATCTTATTTTTGCAAATCTTGCAAAAAATACATGCCATCTGAACACATTGCCAGTGTATGCAGGCGAGGGGCCTTGAAATTTAAATTTTTTAGTTCATTACCAGTTAGTTTTATTGGTAGGGCTGTCAAACTATTAAACAAGGAAAGGTCATACACTGTGCATCTGGATTTCAGCAAAGGAGTTAGCCAAGATCTACATCATTTCTTTATAAACAAATTATGGCTAACTGGATGGAAGTAACAATCACATCTCAAGAGGGTTGCTGGTGGATGAATGTGCACTTGGAAGAATACCCTGGGATATTCTACCTCATCTACTCTATTCCAGCCATATTGGCCCTCTTTGCTTTACTTCCCATCTTCTGTGCCAGATACACTCCCTTAGGGCCTTTGCATTTGCTGTCCCTTCTGGCTAAAATATTCTTCTCTCCTCCTCCCAGATCTGCATGCTGACTTCCTCAGTTCTTTGAGGGATATGTTACTATGGCAGACATTAGCTGCTCACCAAAATTCATACTCCTCTTCCATAGTGTAGAAAGTGACATAGTTTCTGTTGCCCCTAGGTAAGGATATGCACTAAGGTGACTAACTCATCCTAGTATGCCTGGAATTTGAGTACTGAAAGCCCCATTTTGCAGGAATACTTTCAATAACAATCAAACTGCTACAGCTGGTCACCCTACATGCGGTTAAGTTTTGGCCAAGTGAATGCCAGTGAAAATGATTACACCATTTCCAGGCCTGACCCACAGATGACAGAAACCTTTTCAACAACACTCCATTCTTTCTCTTTTCCCATCTACTGAGTTGAGGGTAATGCCCAGGGCAACCATGGAAGCTCTGTATTGTGGATGGTAGATCCTTTGTTGGAGAAGGCCATGGCAACTCACTCCAGTACTCTTGCCTGGAAAATCCCATGGACGGAGGAGCCTGGTAGGCTGCAGGCCATGGGGTCGCAAAGAGTCGGACACAACCGAGCGACTTCACTTTCACTTTTCACTTTCATGCATTGGAGAAGGAAATGGCAACCCACTTCAGTGTTCTTGCCTGGAGAATCCCAGGGACGGGGAAGCCTAGTGGGCTGCCATCTATGGGGTCGCACAGAGTCAGACATGACTGAAGCGACTTAGCAGCAGCAGCAGCAGATCCTTTGTTAGCCTGTGGCCCTGAATGACCACATGGAACAGATTCCATCTGATTCCAGTCTCCCTAGAGCCCTTGACTGGAGCAAGAAATATACTATCGTGTTTTGCCACTGAGATTTGAGGGCTTATGTGTTATATCACAGAGAAGGCAATAGCACCCCACTCCAGTACTCTTACCTGGAAAATTCCATGGATGGGAGTTTGGTAGGCTGCAGTCCACGGGGTTGCTAAGAGTCGGACATGACTGAGCGACTTTCCCTTTTACTTTTCACTTTCATGCATTGGAGAAGGAAATGGCAACCCACTCCAGTGTTCTTGCCTGGAGAATCCCAGGGACGGCAGAGCCTGGTGGGCTGCTGTCTATGGGATCACACAGACTCGGACACGACTGAAGCGACTTAGCAGCAGCAGCAGCAGTGTTATATCAGCTAGCATTATGTTAACTAATATAGTCTCTCTCTCTCTCTCAATAAGAGCTTCCCAGATTACTGTACTTTAAATTATAACTACTTCCTCTCCATGTCTCCACTCCCACTCCCTATTTTCCATTGTTGCTTAATTTTTCCCCATAAACTTACTACATTCTGATAGAGTATTTAGGTTTCATGAAGACAGAAAGTGTGTTTGTTGTGTACACTACCTTATCTCCAGCATCTAGAACAGTACTCTCCAATAGAATTTTCTGTGACGATGGAAATATTCTATATCTGTGCTGTCCAATGTGATAGCCACTAGCCACATGTATCTGTTGAACAGTTGAAATGTGGCTGGTGTGACTGAGGAACTAAGTTTCTAATTTTAGTTAATTTAATAGCCACGTGGCTGTCGTACTGGACAGGACAGACCTAGAACAATGGCTCAGTGTAACCATTCAGTAAATATTTGTTGAATGTAAGAATCAATGAATGTGTTCAATAGGCTTTGGCTGAGTTTCTGTTATGTGTCACACACAAATGAGACACTGGTTACTTTTGGGACATTGGCCTGGGGCTCAGCTCAATGTTTGTGAAACAAACCCAAATTTTCAGCCTTCTCTGTGAGCTTAAGTTGGACAAGATTCATTTCTAGAACATGTTATGTTCAATCTGGGTGAGAGAATTCCTTCACCACCACTTACAACAGTAAAGTCAAAAGAAAGTTCCTGTGATTTGTGTAGTGATTCTCATGATTTGAGGATAGTTGGAGAGGCTTCATTTCCCAAGAGCACCCTTCTTCCTCCCTTCTCCCATAGGTCTGAATTCAACACTCAGAAGGTGATAATGAAGTCAGCCCTCAGTATCTGCAGGTGACTGGTTCCAGGAACCCCATAGATAACAAAATCCATGGTTGTTCAAGTATCTTATAGAAAATGGCTCAGTATTTCCATATAACTTAGGCACATTCTCGTGTATACTTTAGATCATCTCTAGATTACATATAATACCTAATACAATGCAAATATTATGTAAATTGTTTTAAGTAAAATGTAAATGCTATGTAAACAGTTGCCAGGGCACAAGTTTTGCTTTTTGGAACTTTCTGGAATTTGTTTTCAAATATTTTTTTCATCCACAGGTGGTTGATTCTAAAAATGCAAAACTCATGGATACAGAGGGCCACATGTATACAAGGTAGAGATGGTGTCTGGTCTCCCAAAGTCAGGCTCTGGTCATGTGAATGAATTATAACCTGCATGGTTCCTTTGCAGGCTATTTGTTTATCCCTCTCTCGTTTCTTTTGAGAATTTTTTCCTCTGTTGGAATGCTCTGTAGTTTTGCAGTTTTCTATGTGTGGATTTATTTTATCTTATTTGGGACATGATATTCTTTAGTCTAAAAACACTCATCTTTTTTTAGTCCTAGAAAATTTTCTGCCATTATCTCTTGGGATATTGTTTCCCCTCCATTTCCTTTTAATCTTTCATTCTGCAACTTTGATTAGACATCTGTTGGAACTTTCTCTAATTTACTGTCATAGTTCATTTCTTTCTCTCTCCCTCTTTCTCTCCATCTCTCTTTTTTTTCTGTCTCTCTCCCCTGACTCTGTGCCACATTTTGGGTAATTTTCTCACACTGAAGTCGCTCAGTCATATCCAGCTCTTTGCGACCCCATGGACTGTAGCCTACCAGGTTCCTCCATCCAACGGATTTTCCAGGCAAGAGTACTGGAGTGGGTTGCCATTTCCTTCTCCAGGATATCTTCCCGACCCAGGGATTGAACCTGGGTCTCCCACATTGTAGGCAGACACTTTACCATCTGAGCCACCAGGGAAGTCTTTAACTTACTAATTCTCCCCTTATCATTGTCTAGACCACTGTTTAACCTGTTGACTAATTTTTGTGCCTCTATTTTTCATTACTAGAAACTCTCCTTGGTTCTCATTCAAATCTCTATGGTAATTTTTTGATATTATTTTGGGCTTTCATTTTTCTTTTATGTCTTCAACTATCTAAAATATACTTATTTTATGGTGTCTTTAAGATTAATCCATTATACCTAATTTGTGGTGCTAATTCTCTCGTTTGCTGAGTTTTCTAACTGTCCCTCACAATGGGTGCATTATTCTATATACATCTATAAACTTTTATTGTCAATTTCTCTTTAGCAAGTTATTTTTTTCCCTGGAGTTCTGTGAGCCACTAGATGGACTAGAATGGACTAGCCACTAGAATGGACCTGTGGACTGGTTTGCTTTTATTTTCAGCTGAGAATTCTGGAGGCTTCAAAGGTTCTAGATATGTTCTGATGCTAGTTGTTTGGCTTGGGTTTCTTCTTGATATACAGGTTCTGTCAATGTGAATTCAGCATTGAGGAGGGTGCAGTCCTGGGTTTTTAATTTTCTGTAGATGACTTCTTTCCCCTAGAGAGCCGTTGTAACTTCCCTTGCCTGGGGTTGCTTCCCTAGCAAGATTCCCAGTCCACTTTACAGCTCCCTTGCATCATCAAGGTCTGGAACCTTATTTCCTATACCATTTATGTATTAGAACCCCAGTCCCAGCCTCTGGAGCCTGTATCCGGGAGTAAAATCTTTGCAGTCAGCTGTGGTGGCTGTTTGGCCTTACTGCTCTATGATTCCTTTCTTCCCTGGCATTTGGAGATTGCCCTTTTTCCTTTTCTGAGCTCATATATGTATTTAAATTCTGTGAATATGTTTTTACAGCATTAGTATATGTTAGTAATAGGAGAGAGGTCTTAGTCTGTCTTAGTGTTGGAAGGAGTCTGCTGTTGATTCTTTTTAGAATGTCTCAGAAGAACTCTCCAGTCTCTTTATTCTGATTTACTTCTGACATTCTTGTGATGGGGGTGAAAGGGGGGTTGGAGGATGATCTATGTGACATTCCTAATATAGACTGACTACCCCATCATGCAAAGAAATCATAAAGACACATAATTTATGTAAAATTAGTCCCCCAAAGACATGATATACTTGTGTATGCTCTTAATGATATACAATGTAAATGTCAGACAGTAGCTTGAAAATTAGGGTCAGAAAACAGTGACCTTTGCATTCTGCCAAAGATGTCCTTGGGATAAATTGCACTTCTATTGCATTATATTATATCACCGCAATTATACGAGACTCTTTTTGGGTTTTGAATGCTTCTCTTTATCATTTTAAATATGCATATACACTATATACAGCAATTTGAGTGTTCTATAAACAAAATTCATTTATAAAAATGAAGAAAAATGTGATAATTCAATAATTCATAGGGATATGTAACAAAAATAAGAGACTACAAAAGAAATTATATGGCTTCTAAGTAAATATCTCAAGCAAATCAGACCATCACATTGGGCTTTGGACAAAGGATCACTTTTGTTTATTTTATCAATATTCCAAGAGAAAAATAAAAAGAAGAAATTCTCAAAAACAAAATTGAAATAATAATTAAGGTGTATAACAGAAGGTTGTATTTTCCATTTTGGATGGTTTTGAAAAAATGGTAAAAAGGATCCTTTTGGCTTTTCTCAGCTCCCTTGAGAAAGATGCTGATAAGAAAGAAAGAGAGAGAGGAAAAAAATGCCAGAATTCTATAACACAAATAAGATACACAAGCCATTTTCCTAACTTCACACTGTTCAGGAGAGTGACAAAACACCAATTTCCACAAGATGGTCTGTCTTGCAAATATGGAACACTTCCCATTCAAATAGGTATCTGGGGCATTCTGGGTAAGCCAGCCAAAACGGGTAGCAATAGCATGTAAATTAAAATAGCAACCTTCCCCATCCTGAGTATTCATCCGTGCCACTGACACACTGCAGAAAGGATGCCAGACCTGTCACTGACAGAAATCTCACGTCTGTAGCCTGCTGAGAGATCTCCAAAAAGCATTGCTTCCAGCATGTAGGGTTCCTTTGTTGGTGACATGCAGTTGAGAGGAGGAAATAACATACCATTTGGTGTCCTCTGGGCAGGTCTGTGAACAGACTTGCGCTGGGTCCCTGTACTGCTTTTTTCAAGATGTTCAAGATCTGCATGTGCTATGTGCTGCAACATCCAAGTGGCATATAAACAAACCTGGGTTGGTTTACAGGAAAACGCAATTACCATTTTAGGAGAACCATCACATTTGTCTCAACCCAAATGATTTGCAAAATGACAAATTGCGGCTTGTCAGTATGGCTTGTAAGGCAATCACCTGATCCCCAGAAATGCAGACGTAGCCACAGCTTCAAATAAGGCCTGGGCTATTGTAGCAGACACTGCCAGGGGTTGGCCTGTGTCCCCTGGTCCTTACCACTTCAGTGCATTCCAGCCTGACTTCCACTTGCCAGAACCTGCATTTCTTTACTTTACTGGCCCCTGAAGTCTGCACTGCCCTCCCATGTGGCATGCCGGAAGTGCTGGGTAATTAACACCAGTTACTCACAGTGATAATTGGCTTGATACCACACTCTTTACTGGCAGCCTTTGCTTCCTTGTTTCACTTTCCTGCTCCCCTACTGTGTTTCCTCTGACCAACTCTCCAATCAGCTTTGCATGCTTGAGTCTCTGTTTCAGAGTCAGCCTCTGGAGGAACCTAGGCTAAGACAATTATCTTCTCCCAGAGGTCCTGGCAACTTGGCATTTTGGCAAGTTTCAAGATGTCAGGGTTTCAGTGGGGGAGGACACACATTAGAATTCTATATCATATGCACCCCTGTTTATTGCAGCATTACTTATAGTAGCCAAGATATGGAAGCAACCTAAGTGCCCATCATTAGATAAATGGATAAGAAAGATGTTTTGTGTGTGTGTGTGCATTTTGCACACATACAAAAACACACAATGGAGTATTACTCGGCCATAAAAAAGAATAATTTCTTGTCATTTAGGACAACATGGATTGACTAAGAAGATATGCTAGATGAAAGAAATCAGATGGAAAAAGACAATACTGAATGATTTCATTTATATATGAAATCTTTAAAAAAAACAAAAAAATGAACAATCATAGCAAAACAAAAATAGAGTCATAGGTACAGAAAGCAAACAAGTGGTTGCCAGAGGGAAGGGGTTGGGGGGAGGAGAGAAATAGGTGAGTGAGGCTAAGAGATCCAAACTTCCAGTTGTAAAATAAATAAGTCATGGGATATAATGTACAGCACAGGGAATATGGTCAATAATATTATAAAAACTTTGTATGGCAACAGATGGTAACTAGACTGATAATGGTGACTATTTTCAAGCATATAAAAATATTAAATCACTGTGTTATATACTTGAATAATGTAATGGTGGTGGTGGAGGTGGTGGTTTAGTCATTAAGTTGTGTCCGACTCTGTGAACCCATGGACTATAACCCTACAGGCTTCTCTGGCCATGGGATTTCCCAGGTAAGAATACTGGAGTGGGTTGACATTTCCTTCTCTGGGGGATCCTCCTGACCCAGGGATCAAACCCGCATCTCCTGCATCGCAGGTGGATTCTTTACCACTGAGTCACCAGGGAAGCCCTAATAATATAATACTGTAATACTTCAATTAAAAACAAGAATGCTGTATCAATTGAGCACACATGTTCAGTTTACCATTCACCTTAAAACTTTTGCATTTCAAGTTCACATCTGCATACCTACCATGTCTTTCTTCTTCACTGCTCAGCCTTGGTGTAAAGTTTCTGTGCTTCTGGCTCTCCCTAAGTTCTCTAGTGCCTAAAACATCCACAGGCTCCCTTCATGTGACGGTAAAACCACTAATAGTCATGACACTAAACAATCCACCACTTTAGAGGCCCTCTAGAGGACCATCTTACAGAGCTTCCAGAGAGGACACTAGACTGTATTTGGAAGAGAAGTCTGAGTGGAGGTAAGGCCAGCATGGAATTAATTTTAATCCATACACTTTGGAATTAAAATACCAGTTAAAATAACTAGACTCTTGTTTGAAAGTAACAGTCACTCTGGTTGCCTTGGGTCATGTGGACTTAAGAACACTTGTGAAAATTATCATCATCTTCACCATCAATTTAACGAATGTTTACTGAGCACTCAGTAGGTGGAGGGTAACATTCTAAGCACTTTATATGTTTTGACTTATTTAATCTCCACAAAATGCTAAGAAATAAGCATTATTATTATCATCTTTGTTTTATGGATGGAAGAACTGAGAAATTAAATGAAAGTCACAGTGATCTTGATCTTGCACTTACACCCTGAAGGAAGGGCAGTACAGGTGGCCTTGTGACAGCTGGAATGGAGTTGTGGGACCTCTTCATCGGTAGCTCATGGTTTCCTGGCTGCCATCTCTCGACTCTGCCATTTCTATGACTCTTGGACTCTGAAAAACTATGTGAGGCTCTCTATTCGAATAGGAGTGGATCAGGTGACAGGCTTTTTTATTTTCCTTCATAAACTTTTAAAATTGAAGAATAACATGCATAAAGACAGTGCACAAATTGTAAGTGTACAGCTCAAAGAATTTTCACAAAGTAAACACATCTGTGTAACCACCAGCCTGATCAAGATATGTAACAGGAGGCTTTTCTGAGGGCTCTGGAAGTGCTCATTACCATTCTATAGTTCATAGGTCATAGGATCATAGAAGACACTTTTGAAACAATTGGGCTAACATCATCATTTTGCATAAACTAAACCCCAGAGCAGTCAAGTGTCATGCACAAGGCCATGCAGTAAGAGAGCATCTGGTTTTTTGCTTTGTTTTGTGCTAAAACATCAAGAAGCTTTTACGTTGCTTAGCTAAGTCAAAGCCTGTCGTAGAAACCAACCCAGCCTGGCCTTACCTCCACTAAAACTTCCCCTATTTCTTTCCCCTACATGCCACATTACATTTTCTGTTCTCATCTTCTGCTCACTTCTCACTTTATGGTTAAACCATCTAGAATCACGAATTCTCCTAGGATCTCTGTGCTCAGTGCCCAAAAAGATAGCTCTGCTCTCATTTCAGTAGCTAATGACAGCCTGTGAACACAAGATGACATCAGCAGAGAGCAACTTTAGGGGGTGTGGGGCGAGTTTGACTGAATTAAGGACCAGTGAGAAAGGAAATAAGCCTAAATATCATCAAAGGTTGTGTCTGGGTGTGGGAGCCTACTCTTGATGCTCTCTCCCAATCTGTATCTAGTTTTCAAATTTTCTTTGTTAAACATGTACTATTTTCATAGTGGAAATAAATGTGCTTCATAAAAGCCTATGATATTCATGTCTAGCTAATACTTCTATCTATGTTCACTGGAACTGAACAATTAAGTAAATGGATGGCAGATGGCAGGAGCCAGGTTTCCCACTGTTGGAGTAGAAATTTACAGATCAGCAAGGGGAGGAGGTTAGAATGATCCATTGATGGAGACATCAATACAAATTCATGTTTAGCTTAATAAAGATACTGATAGATACATAAAGAAATATTTATAGATATATGTGTGCGTGGGTTAGTATACATATTGCTCTGTTTGCTGAGAAAGTCGAAAAGAAACAACACCCCAGTAGCAACAGTCTAGTGACTGGATTTTGGTTTCTAACACTATTCTCCAATAAAAGGAACCAGGGCTCTTGAGCGAATTGGCAGACTCTAGGGCTATGACAGGAAACACACAATATGAGTCTGGGTATCTTGTAGAGCCAAAAGTAAGGAAGTGCTCACAAATACACACACACACACACACACACACACGCACACACACACACACACACCGATGGGGTTATGTCAAAGGGTCACAGCAGTCAACTGAAAAAGCTCCCAGTGGCCAAAGTTGGAATAATTTGAGCAACAAAATATATAAAGTAGTACGGGATTATAATCCAAAATGTAAAATACATATCCCTGAAACCCTACTGATACAAATAAATGATTGAATAGCTCAATAAATGGAGAAGAACAGACAGGTTTCCTATGCAGAAGAATTTCAAATAAATTATGTATTTATTTGCATAATTTATTTATTACACCCACTCCTTAGGTGTGAGCTGTGCAGAGTGACTTCCTTCTAAAGAGGACAGAATGGAAAGGGGGAAAACACAAGCTTTTTTACAGTAGAGAGGCTCTGAAAACAACTCCAGCCAACTAATGAAGGACAATATCAACAGTGATAAATCATGTTGATAGTATATACTGTTGATAAGATATCATGAAAATAGCACTTTATTATCATGGTCTTCCTCCTCAAACCCATAACTCCAGTCCAATCATGAAAAAAATATCAGCCAAATCTCAATGTATGTGTGTGTGGGGGGGGGCACCCAACAAAATATCACCAGTCCCCCTCAAAACTGTCAGGGTCATCAAAAACAAGCAACATCTGAGAAACCAGGCAGGAGAAGAAGGGGACGACAGAGGATGAGATGGTTGGATGGCATCACCGACTCAATGGACATGGGTTTGGGCAGACTCCAGGAGTTGGTGATGGACAGGGTGGCCTGGTGTGCTGCGGTTCATGGAGTCACAAAGAGTCGGACACCCCAGTCTCCTGTCCTCCAGTCCAGTCTCTTTCCCTTTGACCTTCTCCCCTGTATGTCTCCACCCTGCAATAAATAAAACCAACAACCTATACAATCCTATAAGAGAAAAGCAGTGTTAGCTATTCCTAAATTGAAAAAGGACATTTAATAAAATCTCGCTAGATTTCTATAAGTAAGATTACCAGATTTAGCAAATAAAAATATAGTTTGTCCTGTTAAAATCTGCATTTCACAGAAAAGAATCTGAAAATGAATGGGTATGTGTATAATAGAGCCACTTTGTTATACACCTGAAGCTAACACAACATTGTAAATCAACTATTCTCCAATATTACATGAAATTAAATTTTAGAAATGAAATGAATAATTAATTGTTAAACATTTTTTATTGTATGTCTTTTTTTAATTTATTTTAATCAGAGGATAATTGCTTTACAATGTTGTATTGGCTTCTGCCGTACAATGTGAATCAGCCAAAAGTATACACATGCCCCTCCCTCTTAAACTTCCCTCCCACCTCCCTGTAAAACATTACCATTCCAAAAAAATGAGAAATAACATTTAATTATAAGCATGTCCCAAATATTTCATGGGACATGCTTATTATTAAACATTATTCCTTGTTTATCTGAAATGCAAATATAACTGAGCACCTGTGTTTTCAGTATAAGTGTGTCCCATGAAATATTTGGGGACATATTTACACACAAGAAAAGTGTTTGCTGTTAATCTGAAATGCACATTTAACTGGTGTCCTATATTTAATCTGGCAACCCTACTGTAAAGCCTTTGAGAAGAGAACCTTCCCACTGATTCCTCCTAGGCACTCAGGCATTAATCTTTCTGTGTTCCTCCAAGGAAGAGCCCAACCTAGTGAGTCATTCAGTGGCTCCATAATAAACAAGGGAATCTCCAGCCTTGCCCTCCCATCTGCAGGCTGTCTCGACTGTCAACGCTATCGTTCTTAACAGCCAACTTACTGGGGAATCAAGCTGCAGATCTCAACTGTCCCTCCCAACCTTTATAATCAATTTGAGTTGGGCAAGATGCCAGCTTTAAAAAAAAAATGCACAGAACCAACTCTTGTAACTATGGAAATAAGAGGGTAGGAAAAACCCAAGGAAACAGACAAGCTTCCCTTTTCTTTACAGAAGCTTTTCTAAATGTCACAGGCGACAATTGGTACAAACACCCCAGCCATTTCCTGGACATGTATACATATCAAAGAGAGCACGGCAAGAGTCCACTGGATTTTGCATTTTATGATTTTGCTTTCCTTCATTACTATTATTTTGTGGCATACTAAAGAGGGGATGACGGAAGAAGTCCATACAAGGTGCAGGCACAAAAGGGGTACAGGTAATAGGGGGATCATTGTCTGCAGAGAATTTAAAAACAATAATAAAACTGACTAAAAGTTGTTCTGCTTTTTATTACCCTGTGCTGACAATTCTAAACAATGTCGTTAATAAAATACTCCTCCCACTGCAACTCCCCTTCCCCCTAGAACCTTGGCAGTTCTGATATTAAGCAAGTCCATGAACCATTTTTAAAAACCCCGTTTTATGGAGTTGCTTTTTTGTTGTTTGTGGGATGATCCGTAGGAGGTGGAAAGGAGAGAAGAGCTAGATGGGGATGCTTAGGCCATCAAAACAGCAAGAGTCTCAACAGAGATGTCCCTCTCATGCACATATTGGACTATGTCTTAAGGTTTCCAAGGACCAAGAGGCAATATTATAGTCAAAGGAACACTGAAGAAGGAGTCAGAATACTTGGGTTAAGATGTGACTGCATATCTGAATTCAAAAGGTATGGCCTCTCTGAGCTTCAGTTTCCCTCCTGTCAAGTAGAGGCTCTAACCACTGCCTCATCTGTCTACTCTATCTTCTTGTATTGTGAAGCTAAGAGATAAAACATACAAGAGAAAGTGCTTTGCAAACTTCAAGGTCCCTTGCCCATGTAAATTGCTGTATTTATTGTAACAGAGACCAAAATAGCAGCAGCTTAAACAAGATAGAAGATCTGGCTCTCTATAAACATCCAAGCTTGTAGGCAGTCAATGGAGGTAGGATAACTTTGCTTCCTAAGGTCATCTAAGGACCCAGGTTCCTTCTCTGTTACTGTTCTGTTATCCCCACCACTGTCTTTCTTATCTTTTAGACTGAAAGTGAACTGCTACCCAACACAAATTCATTCTTATCCACGAGAAGAGAATCAGTGGAGGATGAGCAGTTTCCTTTAAGAGCATATGACTCAGATGTTACACACATCACTTCTGTTCTTTTCCTATTTTTTAAAACTGAGTCACATGGTCTCACACTGCTGCCACAGAGGCTGAGAAATGTACTCTCTGGTTGGGCAGCCAGTGTCCTTTTGAAATCTGAAGTTTCTATTGCTAAAAGTTAATAATGGATATGGTAGATGATATGCAGTTTGGCAACAGTTATTGTCCTTATTTTTCAGGCTAGTGGATAAAGAATTGTTTGTTGTTCTATTGCTCTGAGGAATCAGAAAAAGATGAAAAGTCCCATCTTTCTACTGTGGCTGATGAGGCTTACATACATATCAATGTTTCAAAGCAAATGATCCTGGTTTAAATGAGGAATGAATTCCTAGAGCAGTAGATTTCAAAGCACTTTCAGCTGGGGCCTGTGTGACTGTTCTCCCAAGAGAACTCTTCAGTGTGAATTTCAGTGTGAATCTAGACACATCATATGAATATAGCCCTGTGCCTCTTGAGGACCAAGCCCAAATCCCAGGGGGAACATGGAATGTAGACCACCTTGCCACTCTATAGACCGATTCTGCAAGCTCATCCTGAGAAAGTGGTACATCATCTGGTTAGTGCCCTACCATCCTCAAGCCCTTGTGTGACTGCCTCCATAATTAAACCCAGACCATTAGCTCTAACCCACTGCACCCACATCAATTATGCCAGTTTGGATAACAGCCACAGGAACCCTCCTTTCCTGTCTTCTGCCTTTCTGGAAATAACCCTGGTCATATCACATCGGTATAGTTAGAATTGCCTTGGCTTTTATAAGATGTCAAATTAGCAAGGCTGCTATGCTATGATGGAACAGAAGCTTTGTTCTTCCATACACTGATTAAAAGGTAATTTAACCTCTTCCAAAGGTGGTCTAGCCAATCCCCAGCAGTATTGACATTGTGTTAATGAGAAATTGCTCTCCAGAGTGATAAATTAGCCTTTTGAGACTAGTATGCAAACCCATCTTCACTGGATGGCCCAGCCTTAAAGAGCACACGTGGTAGTTTCATCATCCTCTGCTCCCTTCAATTACATGTGCGGGGGCCCATACGGCATATCTGAAGTCCTGGAGCTGTGCAGATTGAAATACACGCTGGCAGTCTCCTCAGCTATGCCAAGGGTCCCAGTTTGCTGCTTTCCTCGTGTGTTAGGCTCAGCTGACTAGAGCTCAGCGGCAATAGGGCTGCTTAACCCACCTTGTTTCTTAGAGAGGTAAGAAACTCAGTTTACCTTGAGAAAAAAGAGAACCAAGCCAAAAGGTCTCTCAGAATGTGGCAGGAGCCTTAGCATTCACTGAATTTAATGCTTTTGTTTTGCATCTGAGGAAACTGAGGCCCAGGGCGATGAAATGGCCAAAGTTGGGGGATGCTCAAGCAGCAGAGGTGGACTAGGACCATTTTCTCTGACAATGGGATCACTGTTTTTGACCCTCCTTCACACATCCTACCAGACTGATGACCATCTATACACCAGTTGTCACATCATCTGGAGACCCCCATTCCACCACCTTGGTGGTTTTTGTCCCAGGTAAAGAAAGCACTCACCTTGCCTAAGGATGCGAACCTGATTTTTTCCCATGTAGCAGACACAACTCTCCAGGCACAAACTCAGGTAAGCAAGAAACATTTCATATTTTTATTTTCTAATAAAGAGACCAGCTTGGTCCTGCCAAGCAGGACATACAATCCCAGACATTCTTGAGTGCTCTCCCTGACTCTGCCAGGGTGTCAAGGCTCTGGGTCTCAGGAAGTGCTAGACATCAGTGTGCACTTCTGAATCTCAGGGAGATAGAGAGGTATCATCAAGATGTCACAGACTCAGCCCACAGGGCCCCTTCAGCTCCCCAGACTGCAGCTTCTTGACTGTGCTGGGAACTGGGGGATCCCTGGTTGGCTGGGAGCCTAGGCCTTGGTCCTCTCTCCCTCAGCTCTATTGTCTAAAATCAGCCTCCTCTCCTGGTACTGTCAGGATGAAAACTATAGGGACCTGAGCTTGCCAGGTTTTCAAATACCTTTCCTGTTCCAAGTTACAGGAATATTCTCTCTTGCCTCATACTCTAGGATACCATTATAAGTCCCTAGAGGGACCCAGGCTTTTGGAAACAAGTGCCAGGAAGGAAAATGGAAGTAAGTTCTACTCTAGTCCAGCCCCAAACCTTTACCAAGACAAGAAAGAAGAGTGGGGAATGAAATGGAAAAACGCAGGGAAGGGAAATACAAATTATTTTCCCCCAAAATTATACTGCACAGAATGAAAGTTTCATGAAAGGACAAACAACCCAAATTCCAGTTCAGTTTTTCTGGGAGAAAGAATGCTGGGGGAAAGTGTCCAAGCTTCATCTTGAAAGGAGCACAAAAACCATGGGATCATCTCTCCACAGTGGGAGAGGCTACTACGTGCCCTAAAAATGCACAATGAGTACACCAACTCTTGGGCCTTCCTCACTCCTTGATTGTTCCTTAACTCCCCGCCACCTGGCTACAGACACCCCCGGTCTCCATAACAACTCGGCGAAGGTCCCCAGCATCCGGTTGTCCAGACCAGTGGCCAACTCTTTGTCTTCATCCTCTTTGACTCTCTCCTCCTTCCTGAAACTCTTCTCTGAGGGATGGTTGGTGACATTGGATCTTACTGGTTCAGCCTCTACCTTTTAGACCATGTTCTCCTTTATTCCTTTACTGGCTTTTCTCCCTTCCCTTTCCATGAATCAAAGGCATTCTCTAGGGAGCTGACCTCAGCCACTTCTATCTCTACTTGATCTTCCTTCTTGATTAATACACTCCTACAATTTCTATTGTCTTTAAATCTACATCTCCAGCCCCACTCGATTTCCTGAAGTCTAGACCCAGAATCCCACCAGTCTTTTGATTGTTTCCTGCTGGGTGTGCCACCAGTACCCCAAATCTGTCATGTTCAAAACCAACTCATCTTTCTTCCCTAAGCCAGCTTCTCTTTGTGACTTCCTTGTTCCGTTGACACATCACCAGTCTTCCAAACTTTGGATCCCTCTGTGACTCCTTCTCTCCACTGTCCTTACGTCCAATACTATTTTAATCTAAATGGATTTTAGCTCTTCACATGGAATACTTTAAGTATTACATAACAAGTGCAGAATAACGTGGAACTCTCCACCAGGACACCATCTTTCTATTAATGCTATATAACCTTAAATTAACCATGGCTATCATCTTGGCTTTTGTCCTTCCATAATTTCTTCTACACAAATAAGTATTTTTACTTAAAAGGGATCATCTTGTTTGGAACTTGTTTTGTCACTTATTATATCATAAACACTTTCTTATTCCATTAAATATTCTTTTATACAGTAATTCTCAAATTCTAAATGTGTATCAGAATTATCTGAGGGCACTTGTTAAAAATCTATTTCCCTGTCTTCCCCCAAAGATTCTTATCTAGTATTCTGGGGAGGATCTAGGAACCTGTATGTTTAACCAGTATCCCAGAAAACTCCAATGCATAGGGTTTTTGGATCCCAGCTGGAGAAATAACGTTGGTAAAGTACAATTTTTAAGAATTACCTCATTTTGTTTTGCTTGCATTTAACAATAATTTAGTTACTAATCACGACTAACATGTATTTAGACTGTTCTCCAATTTTTTAATATTATTATTAGTTCTGCACTGACTTTATCTCTAGGCTTTCTCTTTACAATTCCCTCTACCCACCCACAGACACACACACGCACACACACCATGGCCAGGAAGCAAACTGCCATTGCCTTGGTCATGTGCACATATAATTTTTCTTTAGGTAAATTCCTAGAAGTAGAATTTCTGGGTCCAAAGGATATGCAATATCAAAAGCTATAGGTATATGGTAATGTATGCAATTATATTATTCATTATATAATTATATAATAATATATTAAAATTATAGTAATATAATCATAATACAATAAATAACTCAAAAGTAATGTTTTAATTACATGATATATGTGATAATGTATCAATTTATATATGTTCAAATGGGGTTTTATTTGGACCCTCATACAAGACCTACATTTATCAATGTTAATTTCATCTGGTTATATCTTATCCATTCCTTCAGGGGTCCTGATATTTTCATGTCCTTACATTCCACTAAAAGTATTTGTTATTTCTCTAATCTCCTGCATATCTGATGTGTAGCTTGTATACTTTCATCCAAATTATGAGTGAGAAACAGTGAATGGGATAAGACTGAAAAATGTCTTACTGCTCTGTAAGAAACCTATAGTACTTAGCACTCTTGCTCGTTCTTCAAACATTAATACTTAATTTTAATAGTGATCAGCTTATGATTCTCCATCCTGTCTTTAAGGTTGTAGGGATAAAACTTACCACATGTGTGCTGAAGTTCACATCCACTGCCATCTATCTCTTGGCTTTGATCTGTCAACCAATGGAAAAAAATAGGTGTATTGGTTTTCTGTATTTATTTCATGCAGCTTAACACAGATTCATAATGCAATGCTGTATGCTAAGTCACTTTGGTCATGTCTGACTCTTTGCGACCCCACGGACTGTAGCCTGGCAGGCTCCTCTGTCCGTGGGATTCTCCAGGCAAGAATACTGGAGTGGGTTGCCATGCCCTCCTCCAGGGGATCTTCCCAACCGAGGGACTGAACCCGCATCTCATGTCTCCTGCATTGGCAGGCGGGTTCTTTACCACTAGCGCCACCTGGGAAGCCTAATGCTGGAGTGGCGCACAACATCAAGCTGTGCTGGGTTTGTGTGTCTGAGCATGGACTGAGGGCTCTGTCCATCTCAGCAGGGTAGAACTGTTGATGGCCCCTCTAGTGGGGCGAGAAGAGAGCAGGAAGAGGAAAGAGAAGGCGGGAGGCAGAGGGCTTGTGGCAAAGGGAAGCGTCTGGGATGTGAGAAAGGATGGAAGCAGAGGAGCACAGGTTGCCCGGTAATGTTAATTATGATATTAATAGTAATTTCTAACATTAATCAAATTTCTGAGGTGCCTAGCACTCTGTTAAATGCACCACATGGATGAACACACCTACTCTAACAACCCTGAAAAATGAGTACTACCACTGTCTCTAGGGCTTTCCTAGGGGCTCAGACAGTAAACAATCTGTCTGCAACGGAGAAGACCAGGGTTTGATCTCTGGATTGGGAAGATCCCCTGGAGAAGGAAATAGCAACCCATTCCAGTATTCTTACCAGGTGAATTCCATGGACAGAGGAGCCTGGCGGGCTACAGTCCATGGGGCTGCAAAGAGTAGGACACGACTGAGCAACGAACACTTTCATACTTTTACTACTCTTTCCATTTTGCAGATGGAGAAACTGAGGCACGGAGAGGCTAAGAATCATGCTCAATGTCACAAAACCATTAAGTGGCATAACCAGGATTTGAGCTGGGCCATCTGTTGCCCTCTGAAGTGTGTGAACTGCTCACCACAGCAGATACCATGTGTCACACTGTTATGATATTCTGGCTACTATTATTATTGGTGTACATGTGTGTATGTGGATGCACTCGCGTGCATGCACACACACACACATATACACACACACCATGGCCAGGAAGTGAACTGCCATTGTCTTGGTCGTGTGCACATAAATGAATTAGCCTTGGGTGTGTCTCTGTGCACTTACCTGGAAACAGTATTTTGAGGAAAGGGACATTTGGGTGGTATCCATGCTAAGCATGACCAACTTGTCCCAGTTTTCCAGGAACTTCACCAGTTTTATGACCATAAGTCCCATGCCCAGGGAATCCTCTCTTTGCTGGGCAAACCGGAATAGTTGGTCACACTACCTGTACTAGTTTGGAGAACCAACTGCATGTTTTGTTATTTCTTCCCACTGAATACACAAGGGGGCATTGTAACCATTCAGTCATGCATTCCTCAAACATTTATTGAGCGCCTAATTAGAGATGTGACTGCTGCCCAAGAACCTAGCACCAAGGATGGGGTAGGGCAACAGGAAAGTGAGAAAACCTTCCACGATCCTCATTAGAAAGAATCAAATGTGTATTTAAATAAACAAACACTTCCAGAGCACTGACTGTGTGCCAAGCACTGTAATGAGCACTTTACATCCTAACTCATTTGATCCTTAGAAATACCCTGGGGCATAGTTACTATGAGCGACTAACACGTCACTTCACTTCATTGTAAAGAAACAGAGGCAGAGAGAGGGTTTTACCTTGCCCATCACACATCTGGCAAGTGGCCCAGAGCAGGATTGGAACCCAGGCAGGCCCTTTTTGCTTCAGAATCCACTCCTTTAACTGTTGTGCTCTGCTGGGGAAAGGACCTTGAACCCCAGCAAGAACTCTGCATGGTCTCAGTCTCTTTCTAGCCCTGCTTAGGGGTTTTTCCCTAGCCTAGTGGTTCTTGAACCCTGAGTACACATTAAAATCACCCAAGGAATTTGAAAAATAATATTCATTCCTCAGGGCCCCACTCACAGAGGTTTGATATAATGAAGTCACTCTGATCTGGACCTCAGGATTTTTAAAAGCTGCTTCCTCAAGGATCTTCTGTGTAGCTGGGTCTGAGAACCGAGGTGGCTAGGTCCTTCCCTCTAGCAAGCTGGGCTATTCCCACCCTAGTCCTCTAATCTGGCACTTCTCAAAAGGATGCATGCATGCACGCTAAGTAGCCTCAGTCATTCTGATTCTTTGCAACCCCATGGACTGTAGCCCACTAGGCTCCTCTGTCCATGGGATTTCCCAGGCAAGAATACTGGAGTGGGTTGCCATGCCCTCCTCCAGGGAATCTTCCCAACCCAGGGATCAAACGTGCGTCTCTTATGTCTCCTTCATTGGCAGGTGGATTCTTTACCACTAGTGTCACCTGGGAGGTCATGCTAATGGGCAAATTCATTAGCTGAGGACCGGATTAAAATGCAGTTTCTGATTCAGTAGGTTTGGGGTGGGGTGGGTTGAGGTGGATTAGAAAGTCAGCATTTCGAACCAGCTCCCAGGGTATGCTGATGCTGCCAGCTCATGGACCACATTTGGAATAAGCAAGGATTTGGAGGCTAAGGGTGGTCCTTAGATTAGAAGCCTCTGCATCCCCTGCTTGTTAGAAATGCAGACTCTCAGGCCCCATCCGAGTTTGGAAAGTGCTGCTAAAATCCTGAGCTTCCCACAGGTGCTGAGGATGGGTTTCAGATGTGCCAAGGTATTGCCTCCCCTCAGCTCTTAGGAACTTGGGCAGTGACCCCCACGGTCCAGCTGCAAGCAGCCTCACTGACCCCATGTGGATGCAGACGCTCTAAGATTCACCAGTGACCTCCATGGAGACAGTGAGAAGTCTTGCTGCCTCTGGCCTCACACCTCCAGCAAACCTTTGCTCATTCTGTTTCCCCTACCTGGGTGGCCTCTGACTGGCCTTACCCAATTTCTGAAGTTCAAGCTCACGTTCTAGTACTCCTTCTATGGAACCATTCCCATTTCCACGTGGCCATTTCAGCCCAACAGACTTTTCCCCCTAAAACAAACACATGATAGCATTTCCTATGTGCCAGTCACCATTCTAAGCCCTTAATATTATTCATTCATACAAGCCCCATTTTACAGGTCAGGAAAACTGAGATGCAGCAGTAGGGTACGTCTCAAGGTTACACAGCTAATGAATGGTAGTGTCAAGATTCAAACTCAAATAGCCTGGCTTCGGAATCACTATGCTGAATCAAAACACTAAGATTCTTCTTGCTGCTGTGGGATGTAGAAGGATTTGCAAATGATACAGAGTGTGGATAGTGAAAGAAAATATATTTATTTCCCATGGCTGCCGCAACAAAGTACTACACACTAGGTGACTTATACTAACAGAAATTGTGTTCCTTCACAGTTCTGGAGATCAGAAGTCTGAGCTCACATTGTGGGCAGGGTCATGCTCCCTCTGGAGGCTCTAGGGAAGGGTTCTTCTTTGCCTGTTCCTGGCTTCACGGTGGTCGCCAGCAATCCTCCGTGTTCCTTACCTTACAGACACGTCACCCCATCTTTGCTTCCATCACCACATTGTCTTCTACTCTGTCTCTCTTTGTGTCCTGTCCTCCCCGTAAATGGACCTTAGGAAGACTGGAGAGTAGGACATGTACTCATCTCCTCCTGCGAGAGCATCAAAATTGCAACTAGCTAACTGAACAACCATTTACAGAAGGATGCTAGAACCCAAGATGCCACATGTCCAGAAGAAAGAAGCTTTACAGACAAGCAAAAGTTAAAAGAATTCAGCACCACCAAACAAGCTTTACAACAAATGCTAAAGGAACTTTTCCAGGCAGGAAACGCAAGAGAAGGGAAAGACCTACAAAAAATAAGCCCAAAACAATTAAGAAAATGTTAATAGAATCATCTGGTCCCATCACTTCATGGCAAATAGATGGGGAAACAATGGAAACAGTCACAGATTGTATTTTCTTGGGTTCCAAAATCACTGCGGACATGAAATTAAAAGATGCTTGCTCCTTGGAAGAAAAGCTATGAGAAACCTAGACAGCATATTAAAAAGCAGAGACATTACTTTGCTGACAAAGGTCCGTATAGTCAAAGCTATGGTTTTTCCAGTAGTCGTGTATGGATGTGAGAGTTGGACCATAAAGAAGGTTGAGTGCCAAAGAACTGATGCTTTCAAACTGTGGTGCTGGAGAAGACTCTAGAGAGTCCCTTGGACTACAAGGAAGTCAAACCAGTCAATCTCAAATGAAATCAACCCTGAATGTTCATTGGAAGGATTGATGCTGTGGCTGACCTCCAATACTTTAGCCACCTGATGCAAAGAACTGACTCATTGGAAAAGACCCTGATGCTGGGAAAAATTGAGGGCAGGAGGAAAAGGGGGAGACAGAGGATGAGATGGGTGGATGGCATCACAGACTCAATGGACATGACTTTAAGGAAGCTCTGGGTGATAGTGAAGGACAGGAAAGCCTGTCAGACAGGACTTAGAGACTGAACAGGAACAATAGAATCATACATATCTCTAGTTACCTTAAATATAAATGGATTAAATGCACCAACCAAAAGACACAGGCTGACTGGGTGGATGAAAACATGTGCATGTATGTACTTCCACTTACCACATCACTCTACTAAACCCCCCAAATTGTATGTGATTATTTTATATTGTTAGGTTAATCACGTTTCCATTACAGCTTGTAATTGTAATTATCTTTTATTTTTTGTCTGCCTATTGATTGTGAAAACTGATAAACATCTTTTACTATTGTGATTAGGTAACTATTATTAGTTTTAATACCACTGTATCATGATTGGCCAACAGAAATAAAAGAATTCTGTATTACTAAAACTACCATTTACTAGAAAAACCTCTAACTACTTTTTAAAATCCAGATGCACATTATAACTGTCTTGGAATTTTTTGAAAAATACAAACACCCAGGTATTGTTTTTTTTCCTCCAAATCTCCAGATGTGATTCTAATGAACAGTCATGTTTAAAAACAACTGGACTATATGGTGATCTTTTACTTTTATCTAGTTTGTCTCACTTTTTCTATTTCATATTCAGTGCTTCCGTTTCATTTAGTTAATCTTTTCCAAATTCTCTGTCTCATTTGTGTCGTTCTTTCTCAAGCCTTTATCAAGTGTAGTAGAAAAAGCTTTTGTATACATATGTATATATATATATAGTATGTATAATATATGTTTTATAAAACTTATGAATTTCTGCCTAGTTAAAAAAATTATGACATTTTGGTTCCACTTGTTTGACTAAGTATGAATAGAATGTTAGATGTCTAATTTATGTTCACTCAAAACTCTGATATAGTTCCACTTATTCTGGCATCCAGTATTACTGCTAAAAGTCTAGAAACCTTATTATTTTTGTGATTTAAAAGAAATTTGAATGAGGCTTGAAACTTCTAAATTTGAGGATATAAAGAAATACTATGTTGTAAAACAACAGGAAGTTAAAATGTGATACAGTATTATTAACTAAAGTACAGATTTTGTTCAAATTTCACAAACATTTATGCTAGTGTCCATTATTTGTTTTCATACCTTATTCAAGATTGCACATTGTATTTAGTTATATTAAGCAGCTTCAGCTGCATGCAACAAATTCTGATAAATTCTTCATTTTTAATCTGTTACAAATATTTTCTAATTTTAATTGTTATAGCTTTCTAGATACACCTATCATTTAAAAGTGGATATTTAATTTCCAAACATATGGGTTTTTTTAAGTATCTTTGATATTAATTTCTCATTTTGATATTTATTTCTCATTTAAATGCTTTCTTCTTTGCAATCACCCTCTTTTTTTCAGTCTTTTAACTTTATTGAGGCTTTCAATGGCTAAGTCAAAGATCTCTCAGTAAATGTCACACTGCACTTGAAAATATGTGGGTTATTCACAATTATCTTTTGATATTGATTTCTAACATAATTACACAGTGATAAGAGAACAGACTCAGTATGATTTCAATACCTTTAGACCATGAAGTTTTTGCACTTTGTTTTATGTCCCTGGATACATTCCAGTGTCTCCTGGTTTACAGTTTATGGGAAGTTGAATAGAATTTGTATCCTGTTGTTGTTGTGAAAATTGTGTAAATATTCATTATGTTGAATTGGTTCATAGTGCTTTTCAAGTCTCCTATATCCTAATTTTCTGTCTATTCATTCTATTAATTTTTGAGAGTTTGATATTGATACTCCAACTAAAAATCTTAACTTACCTACTTAAAATAATTGCAATGTATTGTGGAACTATATGTGACTTTGTTCTGTATTTTCCAAGTCTCCTCTAAATGTGTTATCATACTTTCATAATTTAAAAAAATTAAAGAAAAAGAAGTAAAAAAAAAAGTGACACCAGTCATTGCATCACATATGCAGATACCACTCTAATGACAGAAAGGGAAGAGGAACTAAAGAGCCTCTTGATGAGGGTGAAAGTGGAGAGTGAAAAAGCTGGCTTAAAACTCAACATCAAAAACCTAAGATCACGGCATCCAGTCGCATCACTTCATGGCACACAGAAGGGGAAAAAGTGGAAGCAGTGATGGCTTTTATCTTCTTGGGCTCCAAAATCACTTCAGATGGTGACTGCAGCCATGAAATTAAAAGACGCTTGCTCCTAGGAAGGAAAGCTATGACAAATCTAGTCAGCGTAGTAAAAAGCAGAGAGATCACTTTGCTGACAAAGGTCTGTAGAGTCAAAGCTATGGTTTTTCCAGTGGTCATGTATGGATGTGAGAGTTGGACTATAAAGGAATGTGAGCGCTGAAGAATTGATGCTTTTGAACTGTGGTGCTGGAGAAGACTCTTGAGAGTCCTTTGGACTGCAAAGAAATCAAATCAGTCAATCTTAAATGAAATCAGTCCTGAATATTCATTGGAAGAATTGATGCTGAAGCTGAGCTCCAATACTTTAGCCACCTGATGTGAAGAGCTGACTCATTGGAAAAGGCCCTGATGCTGGGATAATTTGAGAGCAGTAGGAAAAGGAAGCGACAGAGGATGAGATGGGTGGCTGGCATCACCAACTCAATGGACATGAGTTTGAGCAAACTCTGGGAGATGATGAAAGGACAGGGAAGCCTGGTGTGCTGCAGTCCATGGAGTCACAAAGAGTCAGACACGACTTAGTGACTGAACAACAACATTGCATCAGGGCCAACTCTGGTCCAGTATGGATGGATTCATCTTTAATTATATCCACAAAGACCCTATTTCCAAATAAGATCACGTTCTGAGATTCTGGGTGAACATGAAATGGGGGGTGCTATTCAACCCAGTCCAGAAGAGTACAGAGATTTTCTCAGGGCGGAAAATGTTTCCTAAAACTCTTCAGCTACTCAGTTTGGAAATACTGCTAAAGCCTTGGGACTGACCCTCCAGATGCAGTGGAGGAGCAGAAAGCAACCCATGGAGTAGTTGGATGTTGACATCAACAGACTGCAATTTCCTCAGTGCCAAAATGACATCATTTTCTACCTCCATCCAGGATTGAATATCTGATAGTGTTTGTGGGTTCTCTCCAGACCAAATTGATCAGATAGATTTTTGTGTACAACAGGTACAATAAAACTGCCCCTTCTGAGGATTTTGCAGGTGGCAGGCACAAAGGTGAAATGTGCACTGTTGAAGTGGTCAGGCATGATCCAGGCCAGTATAAAACTGGCAAAGCAGCCTGGGATCCTGTGGTGGAGATCTTTGGAGAACTATCTGGACCTCAGCACTTCTCTGTGAAATATCCAAGTCCTTTCTATGACAAGCTAAGAAGGAATCCTGTCACCACCACTCCTGGGCCACAGCATAGATATTTGAGGTTGGTATCCCTTTTACTGACCTCATCAAGTACATGCAGAAATTCTAAAGCGGGAAGCTAGGTCCTGCGCTGTTGCAGGCATTCAGGATGACTTGTGGATTTTGAATGAGTCATTATTAGAGCAGTTAAGTGCAGCCATGAAATTAAAAGACACTTGCTCCTTGGAAGAAAAGCTATGACCAACCTAGACAGCATATTTAAAAGCAGAGACATTACTTTGCCAACAAAGGTCCATCTAGTCAAAGCTATGGTTTTTCCAGTAGTCATGTATGGATGTGAGAGTTCAACGAGAAAGAAAGCTGAGCATTGAAGAATTGATGCTTTTGAACTGTGGTGTTGGAGAAGACTCTTGAGAGTCCCTTGGACTGCAAGGAGATCCAACCAGTCCATCCTAAAGGAAATCAGTCCTGAATATTCATTGGAAGAATTGATGCTGAAGCTGAAACTCCGATACTTTGGCTACCTGATGTGAAGAACTGACTAATTGGAAAAGACCCTGATGCTAGGAAAGATGAAGGCTGGAGGAGAAGGGGATGACAGAGGATGAGATGGTTGGATAGCATCACCGACTCGATGGACGTGAGTCTGAGCAAGCTTCAGGAGTTGGTGATGGACAGGGAAACCTGGTGTGCTGTGGTCCATGGGGTCGCAAAGAGTTGGACACAACTAAGTGTGAACTGAATTGAAGTGCTGGAATAAAAGTAGAAGCTGCCAATACACATCAAACAAGTAAAAAAAAAAATATGGAACAGAAGTGACAAACAGTAATGGAAGTAGAAAAAATGAACTTGGGGATGCTACATCCTTCTGTGCTGACACTGATGGAGAAGTTGCTTTTAAAGATGTGTGGTGGTGTTACTGCTGCTGCTAAGTCACTTCAGTAGTGTCTGACTGTGTGATCCCATAGACAGCAGCTCACCAGGCTCCCCCGTCCCTGGGATTCTCCAGGCAAGAACACTGGAGTGGGTTGCCATTTCCTTCTCCAATGTGTGAAAGTGAAAAGTGAAAGTGAAGTCGCTCAGTCGTGTCCAACTCTTCGCCACCCCATGGACTGCAGCCTACCAGGCTCCTCCGTCCATGGGATTTTCCAGGCAAGAGTACTGGTGTGGGGCGCCATTGCCTTCTCCGTGTTACTGAGTACAAGAAATCCAACTCTTCCAACAAGAGGTGTTTCCACGCTTGGCCCTGAGAAAAGATTAGTATTCAAATTGCGCTAAGTGAACCCATTGTCTCTTCATTCCTGTTATCACTGCCCCACCAGAAAATAAGGAAAATGAAGGAATTGATAATCCTTAACTGCTAAAGAACTATTTCAGCTCCAGTCATTATAGCCAAAGATCTTATAATGAAGGAAGAACAACACAAAACTTTTTAATCCCTGAAGCTCAGGGGAATTTTTGAATTTGGCTCATAGGTCTGAAAGTCCAGAGACCATCTCAAGCACAGAACAATCAGGTGACCTTTTGGAGTAGAAACCAATCCCTTGAAGTCATGTAGAATAGGTGAGACGTGCCCACGAAATGGGAATATTATTCATGGAAGCACAGGCCACCTTGTCACTTGTTGTCACAGCGCCAGAAGATTAAAGAAGCCTGGGGCTTCATGCCCTCTTTGCAAGAAGATTCTGCTGGTTATTAAGGTTTTATGGCCAAGCTGAATCGGCGGGTTGCAGAGACATGACTACCAGGGCCAGGTCAGGATAAAATCATCAGTACTGAGCATCTCCACTCAGTGTGACCTGGGGCATCATCCACTGTTCATTGATTAATGCAACTCATACGTTTTCCTTTCTACATTTGTGTGGAATTCAAGAGCAGTTCTTTACAAGTAGATTATCAATCTGGGGGCTCCATTTACATGAAAAGTTTCTTCAATTACTACATTGTTCTCCTAAAAAAGATTCTGGGTGGAGCAATTACAAAGATAAACAGGAAACTACATTCATTGATCAAATTATCTGAAGATTAACCTTTTCCCCAGCTAATTTTACTCCTCACCCTTCTATTCTGTTAGAGCATGTTCTTAGGTATAAAAATTCAAAGTGGCTATGAGAAAAATACTAAAGCTAAAAATCAAAAAACACAAATAATGTTACCTGTTATTGATGACTTAACAGTCAAGTTACACAGTTCTGAGAAAGCTAAAGAGTACAAGTTTGAAAAATGAGAGGTATATTGAATGTATGCCTAGAACAACGGTTATTAGACTTCTTGCTAACATACCCTAAAGAATTTTGAGAAGCTGTACACTCTTTTCCACATTTAAAAAACTAAAGTTTAAGCAAAAACCACTACAATAGTGTAAAGTAATTAGCCTCCAACTAATAAAAATAAATGAAAAAAAAAAGAAATATAAAATACACAGATCTTAAGGGTTGCTCTCCTATGAGCTATAGACATCTGAGTATCCACCACTGAAAATAACTGTAGAAAATTTCTATCTCCCCCCAATTGCCCTTGATGCCCCTTTCCAGATAATCTTCCATTTCCTGACTCTCACCCTAGATTAACTTTCTTTTGGCACATCTTTAATTTGATAGCTGAAATTTTAAATACACATAATTACTCACAAGGAAAAAAAATGATTAGCTAAAGCTTTCCATAGTTCCTTGGTGAGGAAGGATCAAAAGTGAATACAGAACTACTATTTATAATCTGCTATATACAGACTTTGTCTTAAAGGTGTCTAGTTGGCACAGTTTGGACCTAGGCATTTTCTCAGTCTTTTATGGGTGCTCTTTATCTATTATGTCCTGAATAAAATAACATATCAGGATTGATAAGAACACTTGCAAGAGCAAGTTTAGGGCTTAGAGTGAACCGATCAGTTCAATGGTACCCTTGCTAGAATGCTGCCTTCCTTAACAAGAGTTACGGAGGGAGGTTGGAGAAGTGTGCTCCCTGGTATTTGTCATAGCCTGTCTTGAAACACTGGATAACTGTTTGTGGATGGAACATTTTATTCCCCAGCTAGACTGAGACATAATGACAAGGGAACAGAAATTGGAACCAGAAGACCTGGGTAGAAGATTCAATTTTGCTATTATCCATGTGATCACAGATTCCTCAGACTCTATGAGTCTTTGTAGATTCTGTTAAATGGAACTAAAACTTATCTCATCAGGAAAAATCTAGGTAAGGAGAGTAAAAGTGCTTTGTAAAATGTCACGTTCTCATCACTGGGACTTTCTTGTTATTCTTTTAATCAGGAGTTCATTCTTATGCTTCTTTTAACCCTCATTGAGCATTTCATGTAGGAGGTCTTAACAAATACGTGTTAACTAAGTGATATATCTGCTTAATATACATATAAGGTATAAGAAACAAGCCATAGTCATTTTACAAAAGAATGATCTGCAAGTTTCCTTCCTCAATTATTTTGAAGATCTATTTGTAAAACTACCATTACTACTTCTTCTTCCACCAGGAAAGCTAAGTAATGCCACATAGTATAACCTCTCTTTGGAGCATCTACATGCCATTCTTAATCACATCTGCAATTCTCCTGAGAACCATTGCAAACATTTTCACACTTATGTAAACTGTAACTGAGAGCAAGAAATACTCTTCTGGGGACTTACCTGGTGGTCCAGTGGCTCAGGCTCTGCACTCCCAATGCAGGGGTCCCAGGTTCAATCCCTGGTCAAGGAACTAGATCCCACAAGCTGCAACTAAGACTTTGCATGTCACAACTAAGACCCACTTCAGCCAATAGAAATAAATTTTTTTTTAAAAAAACATTGTTCTGGTAAGGGCACACCATGGTTGATTTTATGAATCAGAATAATTTAAAAGTCTACCTAGCAAACCATTGTTAAGGTCTCAACTATAAGCCAGGTATTCAAACAGGAATCTTGATATAAAAATAAGATGATGGAAGAGGTGCTGGCCAAGATGGATGAGCCCTCTACATCCTATCTGCCCTACTGATTACAACTGAAAGCTCTAGACAGGAGACAAAAATAACTACTACCACAGTTCACTGAGGAATTGGAAATAAAATAATAGCAGGCAGATTAGAGAGAGGGTTGGTTAACTTCATGTTATTCTATGAGTCTGTTTGCTCAGGAGAGAAGCCTTGGCCACAGATGTAGATTTGGGAGTCATGAGCATATGGGTAGTTGTACATGACAAACAAACAAGGACACCAAAAAGTTCACAGTTGTTTCTGCAACTTCAAGCATAGCTGGATCCAGAGGTTTAAATGATAGTATTGGATTTCTGTCTATTTCTTCTCTCTCTTGGACTCTCTTGGGTTTGATGGCCCTTGGCAATCCCAAAGTCTCCAATTCACATCTAATCATTCAACAATTCAGCAGAAGTTTGCTTTTGTTTTTGTTTGGTTTGGTTTTTCTGATAGTTTCAGTGGAAAAGTCTCAGTGAAGACTATGATTGGTACATTGAGGGTTACATGTCTATTTTTGAGCCATGGCCTGTAACCCAGAGTATGACACTTCGAGGTTGAATAGAAAAAGATGACCCTGAAAAAGAGATGGAGAAGGAGTAGCCAGAGTGGTAAGAGAAGATCCTGAAGCCAGTGATGTCCCAGAAACCAACTCAGTGAGTTTCAAAAAGGACTGAGTCAACATTTATAGAGGAGGCAGTGAAAACCAGGACAAGAGGAGATTTGACCCAGTACCCTGACCATAAAAGGACATCAGGTAAAAAGCTAGGCAGTGGCCTTTGGAGGATGGAAGGTAGTATTAAGGAGAAACTGGTAGAAAGTACACCAGATGTCTAAGAGGAGGAGGGTCTGGGGAATTAACTAAATCAAAAGACCCTCAATGTCTCAGCTTCTTGAACTAAAAGGCATATCCAGAGGATCAGGAAAGCCATGGGCTGAACATGAAGCATCTCTCCTGATTCTGAATTCTGCTATATTATGGTACAGGATGCAATTATCTGTGGGGATTTTAAGTGAGAACGTTAAACTTGAAAGAGATTTGTAGTGGCAAGGGGACTCTTTCAGCTTATACTCTCAGAGTTCCTGGCAGTAAGCATTCCTTCTCCTTTGGCTGGGGGTATGTGGGTGAAAAGAATGGGAGGCATGGCTGTTAGTTGTCTGAGCACTTGCCTGCTATTCTGTGGGTAAAGAGACCACAGTTTGAGGATATTTTAGGACAGATCCAAGTATGAATAATGATAATGATGCCTATCATTTGTGAAGCACTTATGTAACAAGTGCTGTCCTAACAGCTTGACCTTGGTTATGGCTCACAATAACCCCATGGGATGGAGCACTGTTATAATCAGTCCTGTTTTAAAGATGAGGAAGCTGATGCACATAGAGGTTAAAACAACTCACTCAAAGTCACACAGTTCTGGATTTAAACCTAGGTAGTCTAGCTTTTGAGCCATTGCATTTGCCAGACTAACTTCTGATACATTCAGAAAAGAAGGTCATTCTTCATATAAGGGCCTGTGAATTTCTAGAAAAAGCAGGGTTGAGGAAGCACCATCTGGCAGCTGTGTCTCACCTCTGCCCTAGCCAGCCCATCAACTGGTAATTCAATAGCCATGCCACAGAGGCCTGGAAGCCCTACTCCCCTGGCAGCTTTGCCCTGTAACCTTGGAACCATGGGAATTTGTGGGTCCAATGGGTGATGTTTATCTGAACCCTACAATTACCTTTTTGTTTGGACTTGCACTTTCAATTTTTATTGGTTTTAATGCATTTCCCAAATGAAAAAATAATTTTGGAGGTGCTTTATACAATAGCTGGTTTCATTAAAACATTTCAATTTTAGCTTTTGTAACCTAAGGATGAAGAGAAAAACAAATCTGCAATTTCATAGAATTAATCTGTTTTCTTTGAATTCATATAAATTACTTTTTACTTTATTTCTGAATGCAGACAATGGTAGCTCAAGCAGCATATGGACCCCCACAGCCCTGTCAAACAGCAATAAATATTTACCCATGGCCAGTCTTGCCCCTTTCCTGCCCTCTCCCTATATCATCTTGAAGTAAAAACCAAACACCCTATCATTTCACCCACAGAAATTTTTGGACACGTCTCTAGAAGATGAGGAGTATTTTTTAAAAAACACAGCCACAATGCCATGATCATAATTCCTTAACACCAGCAAATAGCCAGTCCATGTTCATATTTCCACAAATTATTCTCACAATTCTGCTTATTCTACAGTTCTACACTCCTCCATTCTTATTAATTTGACTGCTTTTGTTATTATTGATACATATTTAACATTTTTTCATTATGAAAAACTCAAATCCACAAATGTAGAGAGAATAGCATGATGAAAGCCCTGCACCCATCATTCAGCTTCAACAATTGTCTACATTTGGCCAATGTTGCTTCATCTAGTTTCCTGTTTCCATCTTTCCCTTTCATTGGCTGTTTATAAGACAGTTCTCAGACAACATTTCCTGTCATTGGGCATGCATTCTTAGCTTGGCCAGCACCAAGAAAATGCAGAGGTGTTTTCTGGTAGGCATTTATATATTTATTTCACGTTTAAATCCCTAGAAAAGGATTAGATAAAATGTAACATTTTTAGCGGATCAGACAAACTGACACTTGGAATTTGCTGTCTCTTTTTTTTCCCTGAGCAGTGTTTAAAATAAAACCAAATTCTAAACAAATGGTGCTAATAGTCTATGACACAAATACCTAAAAGAATATTTGTGTCACACATGCTTTGTCAGCTGTGTTCAGATCTTTAAAGGTACACATTTTCCCCAAGACTAATTGAATAGAAGCTGAAATGCAAAAATTTAAGCCTAACTATTATTTCTGGGGGAAAAAAACAGAAAAATGTAGAGACACCATCAGCTGGTTTAGATTCCAAATAGGGCCTAAATGATGACACTCCACTGGCAAAGCCCCTGGGTTCCTCTCATACTCCTTCTGGGTTTTAAGATCCACTGTTTTCCAAACAGCTCTTGGGGGACCTTTGAGAATTGTGTATCTCCTTGCTGGGGAGACATAAGAAATAGTTCAGGCTTTGGGTTCTCATAAGGTAACTCCACAAGTCATGAATAGTTGAAATTTACTGAGATGACCTTGTTTTGTCTTGTGGAGAGTTACCATGAAATCCACAGTAACACTCATGATAACTGTGAAATCATCGTGTGTCACCATATTGCTCATTCTGCTGTTGCCACCACAAGCAAATGACAAATGACAGCCATATTGGCTAGTACACCATTAAGAGCGCAGGTGAGTAATGAAAACTTGTCATGGGTTAGGTCAAGCAACTAGCAAGAAAAGTGCTGTTGAGCACTTTCAGTGCCAAAAGCAGAAAATCTGGGCAAACAAAAAGTAATTAGTCAGGATTATAAATTGGTCCAATACTTGCGCAAAAGATTTGGCAGTACCTATTAAAGCTCAATGTGCATATACCCTATGGTCCAAGCAATTCCACTTTATGGCACTAGAGGTCAGAACAGTGCTCACCCTGGGGCACTGGCTGAGCGGGGCAAGAGTGAGCTTTCTGGGGTTCTAGAAATGTTCTGTATCTTGAGCTGATGGAGGTCACACAGGTATAGACATAGATAAACATTCACTGAATTGTGTGCTGTCCTGTAAAGTGAAAGTGAAAGTTGCTCAGTCGTGTCCGACTCATTGCGACCCCATGGACTATACAGTCCATGGAATTCTCCAGGCCAGAATACTGGAATGGGTAGCCTTTCCCTTCTCCAGGGGATCTTCCCAACCCAGGAATTGAACCCAGGTCTCCCACATTGTAGACAGATTCTTTACCAGCTGAGCCACAAAGGAAGCCCTATTCTCCTGTAAGCAGACCTCAAAAAAGAAGTTATTTATAAAAATTCAGAATAAAGAGGCTTTGCCAGTCCAGGTTCGATGCATGAGACAGGGTGCTCAGGGCTGGTGCACTGGGATGACCCAGAGGGATGGGATAGGGAGGGAGGTGGGAGGGGGGTTCAGGATGGGGAACACATGTATACCCATGGCTGATTCATGTCAATGTATGGCAAAAACCACTACAATATTGTAAAGTAATTAGCCTCCAATTAAAATAAATAAATTTAACAAAAAAGAGTTTTTGCAAAGTTCTGGCAATTTAAGAGGGCCTGGATTAAGATGAAATGCTGTGTTCACAAGGAACTCATAGCTTTCCAGGTAGAAAAGCTCCAGTCAAAAGGTTGAGCTTTAGGTGAAATTTCTACTTTCTTCTAATACAGTTGATCCCTTTCCCCCAAGAACTTAGGTCCTTCTGAGATAAAGACCCATCTTTCCTAGAAGGGCATAGCTATATTTTCAGGCACTGATAAACATCTTATGCCTGGCACGGTCTGACTGTTCAAATGGCCTTTCTTTTATGAATTGACCCCAATGATTGATGGTCAGGTGGCTTCTGAATTGTCCTTTCTTGGCAAAGCCAAAATTGTCATATCATTTCCCAAATCACTTTTTAAAAATAAGTTACATGGCAGGCTCTGTTGATATTGCTTACTATTTGTTTATATTTATATTGTAGCCTCTGCCATTTAACACTACATTTGAATATCCTTTAATTATTCATTTTGTGTTTAGTAATTCAAGTGCACCCATTTAGTGGTAGGTCACTGAAAAACCACCACAACTAAGTTTCTATGTTGATATGCCACTGGCAGGGCAGTCAGTGTAACTCTCCCAGTGCTTACACCTGGTAAGTTCACTGTGCCCAGTTCCTCTCCATTCTCAGCTGTCAGAGACATTTTGTTTTGTAAAGGGAAGAAGACCTATACCTTAAGTCCTCAACCTGAGAGACAAATGGACGCCTGGTGAGCCCAGCATTGAGACAGTTCCTCTCAAATTGCCAACCCCTGGCAAAGGAGGCAGACCTGATGGAAAAGCATCATGCTATCAGTGGATGGATGTGGTTTCCAGTTTATGATGAGAAAATGGGAGAGACAAAAATAAAACTCCAAAGTCTGAAGAGCACAGAGAAGCTTGGAGTCAAAATATGAATAAATCCAAGTACATTTTCTAGGTTAAAGTGGTTTTATGTTTGTTTATATGTAGGCTTAGGAAATGTGATAGTATTAATGCATGTATATGGCTATGATTTAGAAGGCATTGATGCTAAATTGAGAAACAAAGTGATGTTACATGTACCAAAACTGAACACTATTTTATTATTTATGACTTGGTATCACAACCTTATGGCATCTTTTAAATATGAAAAAAACAAAACAAAACAAAACCTGTGAGGATATAATGAATTAAAGCTGTGGAGGTTTTCTACAGACAAAAAATGCTCTATATTTCGAGGCATTACATCCCCTGGATATTTTTATTTGATTTTAATTCAAGGGTCAAATTTTTATGGCTGTGTAAACAGTTGAGAAAGATTCCATCAGCTGCTTTTGAATTATTATAATAGCGGGAAACACAGTATACCTTTGCTATTTAAGAGTTTTTTAAAAGATCAGAACATGTGTTCCACTTCATGGTATCAAACACAGCAAAATGGCTCTAATTGGGAACATACTTGGGCAAAGGACTAGATTAAAATGACTGAGAGTTATAAACGTCTGAAATGTCTATTTCAGGCACAAGTAGGGGAAATGACACTAATTTCCAGAGTGCGCACATCATGATTAAATTAGCCTAGAGAGATGAAGAGTATATCAGCATGTACCCTGGAGAAGAAACGCCATATGAATCAGGAATGAGCCAATCAGCTCTTTTCTGGGTGGCGTCACCAAGAGAAAGGTAGCCGGTTGCTGCTGTCCCTCCAATCACGTGATCACCCACCTAGCTCATTTCTCCAGAATCCCTTTACTCTCCTCTGTTGTATCCACTGAACTAAATAAAATACTATCTGCAACTCTGTCCCTTAGCCAATTGCTCTTTTTGGTCCTTTTAGATCCTTTTAAGTAAGCCCCAATAGATGGCCCAGGCTTATACTGGTATAGTAGAAAATGCCAACTAACCTCTGACTTTGGACTTAACCTCTGACCCAGTGGACACCAACATTGCTCAGGGCCCAGCAAACAAGATCAGGGCACCCCTACCTCCCTTGTTTCAACCATCTGGATGTGTGTGTGGTTTGAGAATATTCTAAGATGAGAGGAAATGGTCTGCATGGCGGCACTCTTAGGGTATAGATGCTGAATAAAGGGACGGTCGCTGTTGGTGGGGACCCTGACCACACCCCTGTACACTGACCTCTCCAGTATATTCTGACAGAGTCCTACTTCAAGCAGTGGCTGCGACTCTCTGCCTGAGGTTTTCTCTTGGCCTGAGAATGGAGGGACCTGGAGGGACCATGGAGTATCAGCACCTCACGAGAGAAGTCCTTGCTCACACTGGATGGATGAGAGGTAAACACACCAGCTTCCTTGCCCCTTGGTTGGCTAAAGCTCCCTGAGTGCCCCGGTGGGCAGCGAGCCCCAGTTGCCCATGGAGGCAACATGCTCACATGCTCCATAATATACTCCTTCCTGCCATGCTTCCCTGCTCCCTACCGGAGCTTCAGATCAGTATTTACTTCAGATTTACTTTCCAAATAAGCTTCCTGCCCTTAAGTCCTTGTTTAGGGATCTGTGTCTCTGTTACCTAACTTAGGCCAGATGGGTTTGGACTCAGGAATCATGACAATCAGAATTCAAAGACATCAAGTTGAGCCTTGTCTTTGCCATTTGCTCAGTGTGACCATAGGTGAGTTACTTTGTCTGAGCCTCAGTTTCTTCATCTGTAAAACAGGGATAATAGTACACCTTTGCTGTCTAACAGTGTTATTGGGAGGTGTGAATGAGAAAACATCTGTGAATGTTAAAAACTGTAAAGAGCCACACAAATATTCATTGTAGTTCATGAGAACTGTTCCCTCTTTACCCCCACCCAGGCAAGACTTCTTTTAACCATTTTATTTGAAATAATTATAGACTCAAGGGAAATTGCAACAATAGTACATGGAGCCCTATATCCCCTTCACCCAGCTTTCTCCCATGGTGACATCTAATATGCTGCTGCTGCTGCTGCTGCTAAGTCGCTTCAGTTGTGTCCGACTCTGTGTGACTCCATAGACGGCAGCCCACCAGGCTCCCCCGTCCCTGGGATTCTCCAGGCGAGAACACTGGAGTGGGTTGCCATTTCCTTCCCCAATGCATGAAAGTGAAAAGTGAAAGTGAAGTTGCTCAGTCGTGCCCAACTCTTAGCGACCCCAGTGACCGCAGCGTACCAGGCTCCTGGGTCCACGGGATCCTCCAGGCGAGAGTACTGGAGTGGGTTGCCATTGCCTTCTCCGAATATGATGCTAGTAGGAAATTAAAACCAGGAAATGAATGTTGCTAGAGTGCTGTTAACTAGCCTACTGACGTTATTCAGTTTTATGCTTTTAAAGTACTTACCAACCTGCCATTCTATTTCTTCTCAGTCCTCTGGCCTCTACTCTCCCCATCTCTAGAGATTTTTGAGGAGTCTAAACTAGCCACTTGCATCACTAAGTCTTAGTGTCCACCCCATTAGAGCAGGTACTGACTGAGCACCTGCAGCTTGTCCTAACTACACTTCAAAACTGTGGGGCAAAATTCCATTCCTTTTCATCTAAATCCTTTGTCACTGCCTCTTGACCAATAACAGGTAGTCTTTGCACATGAAATCCCAAGATCCTGGATCCTGCTAAGCAACTTCCTAAAGTGAGAATGCAGCAGTTACCAAAAGAGTTGTTTCTAATGATGAATTGGATAACAATATTTTCATTAGGAGGTTAATGCAACATTTTCTTTAGTTGCTTTAGAAGCCTTGGATAAATGCCTCCTTGTTTAGATGATTCATATCCTGCTTAATTTTTCAAGTTGCTATGTCACTCCTTCTTTAGTACTCCTGGGACTTCACCTTTAGTGCCCAGAGAAAAAGTGGGGGGAACCTTTTCTCCATCAATCCTCTTGTGAAGCGTAGGGTCGCGGGGTCGTTCGCAGTAGTGCTTCAGTAATCTCCTATTCTCTCTTTGAATGCAACCATTATTCCTCCTTGAACAGATAATTTATCTCCTCCCTGGCTGCCTTCTTGGTTAAAGGTTAACAAAAATGACATCCCCTTCAAGTTCAAACCCTGGGAATGCACAGACCCCTGCTGCCAACAAAGTCTCTCAAAGCAGGAAAACAGAAAATGTACTAGAGCTCTCTCTGCAACTGTTGCCATTTCTCTTTCTTCTTGATGCCTATGAGTCTTGCTGACCATCCTGATCTGAAAACACTTTAGAACATACATTTGCAAGGATCCAAGTTTGTCCCTCTTATAGTAATACAGGATCCATTTTCCAAGTGCCTCTCAAAGCCTTCCAGCACTCCACTCTTTTCTCATAAGTTCCCTCTTGGGGAAGCTATCCTCTTTCCTGGTTTTAAGACATTAGCTCTACAGATATCATTCTAAAACTATATCTCATTCTCAACCTCTCTCAAGGAATCTGGTCCCACATTCCACTTGCCTATAAGTTCCAAGTCCACGGGTCGGACCACCATTCTCACAGTTTCCTGGACTTGAACTCTCAGGCTTCTTTCTCTCCTTATTAAGAAGCTCCTGGAACTGCCTGGTCCCATTCTGTCATTCTCACCCCACACAACCACCACCACCAAAGCACTGCAAGATCTCATGTGTGTGTGTGTTCTCAGTCTGCAGTCATGGCTCTTTGTGACTCCCCAGGGACTCACCAGGCTCCTCTGTCCATGGGATTCTTCAGGCAAGAATACTGGAGTGGGTTGCCATTCCCTTCTCCAGGGGATCTTCCCAAACCAGGGATCGAACCTGTGTCTCTGGCATCTCCTTCATTGGCAGGCAGATTCTTTATCACTGAGCCACCTGGGAAGCACATCTAAGAAATGTGTCTTCAGTTCAGTTCAGTTCAGTCGCTCAGTCGTGTCCAACTCTTTGAGACCCCATGGACTGCAACATGCCAGGCCTCCCTGTCCATCACCAACTCCCAGAGTTTACTCAAACTCATGTCCATTGCATTGGTGATGCCATCCAACCATCTCATCCTCTGTCATCCCCTTCTCCTCCCGACTTCAATCTTTCCCAGCATCAGGGTCTTTTCCAATGAGTTGGCTCTTCACATCAGGTGGCCAAAGTATTGCAATTTCAGCTTCAGCATCAGTCCTTCCAATAAATATTCAGGACTGATTTCCTTTAGGATGGACTGATTGGATCTTCTTGCAGTCCAAGGGACTCTCAAGAGTCTCCTCCAACACCACAGTTCAAAAGCATCAATTCTTTGGCACTCAGCTTTCTTTATAGTCCAACTCTCACATCCATGCATGACTGCTGGAAAAACCATAGCTTTGACTAGAGGGACCTTTGTTGGTAAAGTAATGTCTGTCTTAGTGACATTCTAATGTGGCCAAACCCGACAATGCTTTAGAAAAACATCAGAAGCCAAGGAAAAGGACAACAGCCTGGCTCTGCTATTCCCAACCTACAAATTAAACACTCAGAGACTCCAGGCCCATTCCCATACCACTGTTTCTTGCTCCAGTTACTCTTCTTGACCAAAACTGCCCTCCTGACTCTTTTCCACCTGTGAAATTCCACCTAGGCTTAAAGGATCTGGATACTTGTAACCTGGTTTGTACCATTTGTTGGCACTAATGCTATACCACCTGGTATTGTTTGCTAATTTTCTATAGTTCTTATCTTCCTCAACTACACTGCAAGTTCCTAGCGAGCAGAGATAATGTCTTCTACATTTCTGCCACATCCATAGCACCTAGGCATCTTCCTCATTCAGAAGTGGCACCATATATTTCTCATGATGGGTTGATAGCCATATGTCCCAACAAAACTAAAGGAAAAGCAATGAAACCAATTCTTACTGAGCAGCTATAGATGAACCACAGCTCTCTCTAACTCCCTAAACTAATATAAGTGTCCTACTCCCTGGACTGTCATATTACCCAGTTTGGTTGTCTTCCTAGCACTTATTGCTATGGGAAATGATCGTGTCCAGTTACTAATTTATGTAATGAATGCTGTTTGTGCCCTCTGGCTTATCCTTTCTGGACTAGTTCTCATTCCTCTAAGGGTGCAGGGTGATGGCTCCCGAGCGTTCTCAGCTGAGTGCCCCTCCAAGAATTGTCCCTGGAAGGGACCGCTTGGCCTTTGATCCTACCTTGTCCCTGAAGCAGCCTGATCACAGTGCGGGTATAAATGCTGACATACTTGCCTTGCCTCAGGGCAACTCTGAAAGGCTACTCCTGTTTCAGAGTTTCTGTGCTGGCTGAAGCCACTGCTATATCTGCATCAGAGTTCAATGTCTCCCTGCCAGTTTCCACTGTCTCTCTTCCTTCCCTCCCCTTCCAGTGTTGTTCCTAAGAGCATCCACAAGAAATTTCCTGCATGCAGATCTCCATTGCAGCCTGTTTCCAGGGAACCTGACTTAAGAAGGGGCTTCTTCAGTGGCTCAGCAGTAACAAATCCGTTTACTGCAATGCAGGAGCTGCGGGTTCGATCCCTAGGTCAGGAAGATAGCCTGGAGGTTGGACACAACTGAAGCGACTGAGCACGAACACATGCACTTGTTCACTGTCACGTCTCATCACTAGGATATTCCATGACAGCCTGTCCTATTTACTGCTGGGCCTAGAATAGTGCCTGGCGCGTGTATAACAGGTGCTCAAGAAATATTTGCAGACTACAAATGAATGGCTTTTATTCATCTAAGTCTTGCAACTCTACTTCATTTTCTGCATGGGAAAATAAGCACAGGGAGGTCAATTAAATATCCCAAGGATGCACAGCCTTCGGCTGTAGAACCAGGACCACGCTTGTATGAATCCAGTATCTACATGCTTTTCAAAACTAAGTACGACCTCCTGATATCTTCGTCATTGTGGGTAGTACTGCCTGGTTGGCTGGGGGCCACGTGTCTTTGGCTTTTGTGGTCTGGCTGACTTCTTGGCACACTTGGCAAAGAAACCTCAGTTTAGCCTTTAACTCCTCTCTCTCTCTCTGTTCTTGAACTCACCCACACCACTGGCATCTTCCATGCTTCTTTGTACAACTCTGCTCCAAAATGCCTTTTCTCCTCTGATTTCACTGACAAGGTGCTGGCCCAGGGCCTGATTACGCCCCAGTTCAAGCCGCACAGTCCTCGTTTCACTCTCACCTCCTTCAGTTGACCCTCCATGCCACTCTCAACATTCTCTTCTTCACCAGCTTCTCCACCACAGGCAGTGACCAAACAGGATGTATTAATAGAATTTACACCAGATTTTTTAAATTAAGAAAACTCAGTTGAAGGAACACCACCCTGAGGCAGGGGCAGGGTGAGGGGAACAAAGTGGGATGGCAAAGCACTCTGGAACCAGCTAGAGTGGGAAGCTGTTGCCACCACAAGGGCTGAAGGGAGGAGGGAAGGAAATAGTGTTACTTAAGTCTGATGGGAGGTGGACTCAAAAAGGAGGGGCCTCTCACTGGGAGATGTAATTCTGAGGGTTGCAGATATTATCAGAGACAGGATGCCAAAGCAGCAAAAGAACTTCCCTGGCCTCTCTCTCCCACCACTCAGCTCTCCTGCCAGGGTCTCCCACTGGCCAACCCCAGTTGCATGCCAGTTGTATGTATGCAAAGGAAACTGAGTGATGCAGTGATTCTGAGGCTCAGAACAGGGCAGAGAGGGGCAGAAAATGGATCTGGGACTTGGTAGGGGCAAAAGGGGAACCAACACACCTCAATTCTCCAAGAGAACAGCTAATTTTCAGGTCCCACCAACACCATCCCACAACATGGTTCCATTTGTAGATTACAGTACTTACTATGAAGCCCTTTGAAACACACACATCCTTTGATCTTCACAACGTCCTCATGAGGTAAGTGCTATGACCTACCCCATTTTAGAGATGAAGAAACAAACTTAGAGAATTTGTGACTCACTCAAGATCATCACACAGCTAAGAAATGGCACAGGTAAAAAAATGGGCCCAGATTTGTGAGTTCAAACTTTTTAACCAAAATCCAGGGCTCAACTTGCACACAGGGTATATATTCTCTGGAACACTTCTCCATTCTTACCCTCTCCCTTTTCTACACACACACACACACACACACACATCATGCTATGTTAATACTTCTAGCTAACATCTTTTGAGTTGATCTCTTCTTCAACAGTTTGGCTAATGACAACTTCATCTCTCATCATCACTCCTCCTTCCAGTTAACATAGGCCTATCAACTCCCTCTTCAGCCCCTCATCTCCTCACCAGCTGCCTTTTGCCTCAAATATTGAAATGTGGTCATGCACAGTGCTGCACTATCCAATATGGCAGCCACAAACCACTTGAAATATGGGTAGTGTGACTGAAGAACTAATTTTCTATTTCATCTTAATAAATTTAAGTTTAAAATGGATACATGGAGCTTTATTCCTGCCCCTCCCTACACATCCTTAAGCACATACTGTGCTTGGTGACCTCCAAGGAACAGTGTATAGAAAGGAAGAGAAAATGGAACTTAGAGTGCAGAAACCTGGCAAACACTACCTTAGTCAAGTGATCAAGAACAACATCACCAATAATAAGTCAGATCCATAGCATGATATGATGGGATGAGAAAGGCACTTCACCTCTGTGGTCTTCCTCTCCAAATTCCATTGGAAAATACCAGCCAAACCTCAACTGAGGGAAATTCTTCAAAATCCTTGAGCAGTAATTCTCCAAACTGTCAAAGTCACAAGAAACAAGCAAAATCTAAGAGGCTATCACAGACCAGAAGAGACTAAGGATACAGGATAAAATGCAATGTTGTGTCCTAGATTGGACTCTGGAACAGAATCAGTATTGTGTTTTGGGTTGTGACAAATGGCCATAGTAATACAAGATATTAACAATAAAGAGGGACTTCTCTGGTGGTCCAGTGGTTAAGAATCTGCCTTTCAATGCAGGGGACATGGGTTCAATCCCTGGTTGGGGAACTAAGATTCCATATGTGGAGCAACTAAGCCCTCACATCATGATGAAAGATCCTGCATGACACAACGAAGATCCCACAGGCCACCATTAAGACTGAATACAGCCAAATCAATCAATCAATCACACAAAATCACAATAGTGAAACATGTGAGTTCTATATACAAAACTTGCACCATCTTTGCAACTTCTCTGTAAATGTAAAATCATTCTAAAATAAAAAGCTTACTAAAATAAAAATAAATAATAAAACTGTTACTCAATTCAGTTACTAGAAAACTTTTAAGTGTGTTTGGAACGAATTGAGTATGTAAACTTACTTTTCCAACTGTAAATTTTATGAAATCTAAATACAGATTAAGTATTTCCAATGAAAATTTAGTACCCAAAATGAGATGCATTATAAGTATAAAATTTGGGGCTTCGCTGGTGGCTCAGATGGTAAAAAGCCTGCCCACAATGCAGGAGACCCAGGTTTGATCCCTGGGTCAGGAAGATACCCTGCAGAAAGGGAATGGCTACCCACTGGAAAATTCCACAGAGAAGTATAAAGTACATACCAGATTTTGAAGACTTCATACAAAACAAGAAAGCTAAATATTTTAATAATTTCTAAAACATTGATTACATGTTAAGATGATATTTTGGATATATGGGGTTCAATAAAATAATTACTAAAATTAATTTCACTTATTTCACTTCATGTTTTTTAATATGGCTCATAGAAATTTTATTTTTATTTATTTATTTGGTTACACCAGGTTTTAGCTGCAGCATGCAGAATCTTTTATCTTAGTTGCAGCATGTGGGATCTAGTTCCAAGACCAGGGATCGAACCCAGGCCCTCTGCATTGGAAGTGCAGAGTCTTAGCTACTGGACCACCAGGGAAGTCCCTGGATCGTAGAAATTTTAACTTACATATGTGACTTGCATTATATTTCTATTGGGGGTTAAGAATATAGACCCTTGAGCCAAACAGCCTGGGTTGAAATCCCAGCTCTGACCCAAGAAACTGATTAACCTTAAGCAAGTTAGTTAACCTTTCTGTGTCATAGTTATCCATCCGTAAATAGAGTGTGGAGGATTCAACAAGTTCATCTACATAATGTGCTGAGTTACAGTAAACACGGGAACATAGCAAGCACTCCATAAACACTAGCCGTTATCATTATAGTTGGGCTGTTTATAGCCAAAGGATCTTTGGAGGTTCACCAGAGTCCTGAAGTGATTCACTGCCAAAGCAGGGAGGAAACGAGGAGGAAATATCCTCACTGCTTTCTTCTCCTGCCCTCCACCTTCCTGCTTAGTCTCTCTGGGTAGCTGGCCAGCAAGTAAGCACAGGTGAAGCCATCCACAATGCTCAACTTTCACAGGCACAGAGTAAGGCAGAAAGAGAGGCGGGGTATTGATCTAGAGGTCAGGGGTGAGACAAAGGAATAGCACTCGCACACCTCACTACTCCTATAGCAACCAAAAGCCTAAAGCATCTGGCTTTCCAAGCCCTCAGCCCCAGCCCTCTCTGTCCCACCCTTGATTCTCAGAATAGTCATGCTTTGTGAGTTTCCCTTAGCCCCTCCCACTCCCCATTTTTTAGGGGACTCAACCCCTGCCATGCCCAGAACCTCTGAGTCATCACCAGTTCTGGACTCAGCCTTTTAGAGATGAGTCATGTACATAAACAGATGGACATTTTTTGGCCTTATCACTGGTTTCTTGCCTTTGTAAAGGAAGTGGGTGATCTTTAAAGACAAAGAGCAGATATTCCACTGCAGCCTGAACTGATTGATGATGATGAAGATGAGAATGATGATTAATGACCTCAGAATTGTGTTTTGAGTGTTTTTTTTTCCCCCTACAAGATTCTTCCCAGTGTTCTTAATATCTACTTTGGCTGGCCAAGTCACCGTTTCCTGAAATAAATGAAGCTGGGGTGGATCTCCTTTATGCAGGGTGAGCATTACCTTTGTGAACTGACCCCACTAAGCCTTCTTCTCATGCTGGCCATATGGTCTCGCTGCTGCTCAGTTTTTCCAGGGCACATGTGCAGGGAATCTAATAATGGATTCCAGCCAGCCCCTGGGCTATTATGTAAATAGGAATCTTCTCCTAGCCCCACACTCCCTTGGGAATCTCTCTAATTAATTAAGTTTAAAACACTCCCACACACAAGTACTCCTTTTCACGGTGTTAGGTGGCCTTAACATGACTCTGTTTCGGGGTGTGGCTCTGCTTTTAAGGATACAGAGCACATGATTCTGTGACCCCGGTTACTTAAGTGCTCAATCTCATTAAGCTCCTGAAATCATCACCTACTCCTAGGGTCTCCCAATGGGCTATTCCCCCTGCCAATATTTATGCATTTTAGACTATTTTATTAGGTGTGTACAAGTTTAGAATTGTTTTATCTTTGTGAGGAATTGAATCCTTTCTAATGATCTAGTGACCCCTTCTAACCCTGATAATGCTGTTTATCTTAAAGTCTATATTCCCCAGTGCAGCTTTCTTTGGGTTAGTAATTGCTTGGTGTGTGTTTTTCATCCTGTTACTTTCTGCCTTTCTGTATACTTATGTGTGCTTTAAGAGCCTTAAGTGTGGCTCTTGTAATGGACATATAGCTCTATTTTTTAAAATCCTATATCTGACAATTTTTGTTTTTTAATTGTCTAGTTTAATTCACTTGTATATTTTGTGACTAATAGTAATTATTACATTTGGACTTGGTTTGCCACCTGATATTTTAATATTTATTTGCCCTGCTTTTGCTGTGATTCTTTTTCTTTCTCATTTCTGTCCTGTTTTTGGATTATTTGCAGCATGTTTTCTGTTTGTTTCCTTATTTCTTTATTCCTTTTTAGTTGTTTGGGTTTTATTAACTCTTTTTTTAAATGTTCTTAGTGATTACTCTTACCATATATATTTACTACTATTACTTTCATCATATAAATTTTATCATGCATATTTAACTTAAAAAGTCAAAAATTAAACAACATTTTAAACTTCCTTATAGAACAGGAATTGGCAAATTGTGGCCTAATGATCAACTCTGCTCATCACCTGTCTTCGTAATAAAGATTGATTGGAATACAACCACATTTTTCATTTTCGTACTGTCTATGGCCACTTTCATGCTACAATGGCAGAGTTTCATAGTCACGACAAAAACTGTATGGTCTGCAAAAGTTAGAATAGTTACTATCTGCCCTTTTACAGAAAAGAAATTGCTAACCTTTGTTCTCTAATATTATTCCAGAGGATTTCAGGATATTTTAACTCTTATCTCCCCTCTCCTGACTTGTATGTGATTACTGTCCAATATTTTATTTTTGTTATTTTTTCTTAACTCTATAAATCTAACTTTAGTATTACTTTTCCCCCAAATATTATTTGCTCTCTCTCTATATATACATTTTTACATGTTTGCTCATATGTATATATTTTTCTATTGCTCACCATTCCTTTTTGCATCTCAGATCATCCTTCTGACATAATTTTCCTTTTTTGTGACGTATATCTTTTAGATGTTCCTTCAGTGAAGATCTTTTGGTAGTAAATCCCTTGATTTTTGTGTATTTATAAATACCTTAATTTTAATCCTCCTTGAAATAGGATTTTCTGAGTACATAATTCTAAGCTGTAAGTTATTTTCTCTCAACAATTGGGAAATCTTATGCTACTGTCCTTTGAGTTCCATTGTTGTTGAAGGCAACTCACAGACTAATTGTCATCACTTTGAGGATGACCCACCTTTTCTCTCTGGTCCCTTTTAAGATCTCTCAGCAGTTGGTGGCCTGCAGTTGAATTATGATGTGTTTAGGCACAAGTTTTCTCTTTTTTTTAAATATCCTTCTTGGTATAAGTTATGATTCCTGCGTATGTGTTATATCCTTTTTCATCTGTCTTGGAAGATTCATGCTATTATCTCTTCAAATCAATCAATTACTCTCTCTCTCTTCTCTCTCCCTCTCCCCATTTCCCCCCTTAGCTTGAAACTCCATTTAGATTCTTGGTTGACCTTCCCATTCTAGCCTCCAATCACTTAATTTCTTCTTCATATTTTGCATCTCCTTCCCTCTCTGTGCTGCATTCTGGGTAATTTCTAATCCTGTCTTCAGCCAGATTTGATCTACGGTTTAACCAGTCTGTTTGGGGTTTTGTTTCAATAATCTTTTTTTTTTTTAATTTATAGAAGCTCCATTTAAAAAATCTTCCTGTATAGCACAGGGAACTATACTCAACATCCTGTAATAAAACATAATGGGAAAGAATCTGAAAAAGAATACATATACACATGCATGCCTGAATCACTTCGTTGTACAACAGAAACCAACATAAAATTGTAAAGCAACTATACTTCAACTTAAAAAAACCTTCCTGAATATTTCTGCTAGCCTATTGTTGCCTGTTTATCTGTGTGATTGCACCTTTTATGTCTTTAAACATTTCCTACTGTGGAGATTCAAATCTATTAGGTGTTGTTTATGTTGCCAGAAAAACATCTACTTGTGCTTCATTGACTACATAAAAGCCTTCGACTGTGTGAATCACAACAAACTGGAAAATTCTTCGAGAGATGGGAATACCAGACCACCTGACCTGCCTCCTGAGAAACCTGTATGCAGGTCAAGAAGCAACAGTTAGAACCAGACATGAACATAGACTGGTTCCAAACTGGGAAAGGAGTACAACAAAGCTGTACATTGTCACCCTGCTTATTTAACTTATATACAGAGTATGTCATGAGAAATGCTGGGCTGGATGAAGCACAAGCTGGAATGAAGATTGCTGGGAGAAATATCAACAGCCTCAGAGATGCAGATGACACGACCCTTATGACTGAAAGCGAAGAAGAACCAAAGAGACTTTTGATGAAAGTGAAAGAAGAGAGTGAAAAAGTTGGCTTAAAATTCAACATTCATAAAACTAAGATCATGGCATCTGGTCCCATCACTTCATGGCAAATAGATGGGGAAACAATGGAAACAGTGAGAGACTTTATTTATTTATTTATTTATTGGCTCCAAAATGACTGCAGATGGTGACTGCAGCCATGAAATTAAAAGACCCTTGCTCCTTGAAAGAAAAGCTATGACAAACATAGACAGAGTATTAAAAAGCAAAGACATCACTTTGCCGACAAAAGTGCGTCTAGTTAAAGCTATGGTTTTTCCAGTAGTCATGTATGGATGTGAGAGTGGGACCATAAAAAAAACTGAGCACTGAAGAATTGATGCTTTTGAACTGTGGTGTTGGAGGAGACTCTTGAGAGTCCCTTGGACTGCAAGGAGATCAAACTAGTCCATCCTAATGGAATATTCACTGGAAGGACTGATGCTGAAGCTGAAGCTCCAATACTTTGGCCATCTGATGCAAAGAGCCAACTCATTTGCAAAGACCCTGATGCTGGGAAAGATTGAAGACAGGAGGAGAAGGGGATGACAGAGGACGAGCTGGTTGGATGGCATCACTGACGCAATGGACATGAGTTTGAGCAAGCTCCGGGAGATGATGAAGGACAGGGAAGCCTGGTGTGCTGCAGTCCATGGGGTCGCAAAGAATCGGACACTACTTAGCAAATGAACAACAACAAAAACAACAACAGTGCTGCCTCTGGCTCGCGATTACTTGCTTTAGCATACTGTGAGCTTATTGCTTGCTTTTAATCTGTGGGAGTCCTCTAGATCTAAATTGGAGAGGTTTTTTTTCCGAGGAGGATTTGCTTCAGCAGGGAGTTGGAGACACTTCAGCCACTGTGAGGAGCTTAGCTTAGTAAGTGAGTTCCAGGATCAGCACCCCTGCTCAGTGCTGGCCCATGTCTCAGTGTTCCTGTAAGCATTGCTATTGGTATCTACTCCCAGGGCATTTCACCCCACAGCTGTTGCTTGCAGTGTAAGGCTTCCTGCTCTGGTCTAGGTTTGGATTAGTTTTTGTTTGGTAGGTAGCTGTTGTGGAAACCTTTGGGAATCTCTGCAACTACTTGCAAGCCCAGAATTGCCTTGAAGAGTGTTTTATATCTAGGATATACCTGCTATGCAGTGGGGCAGTTCCTCAAGCACTCATTCTACCCCCAACACACACACCACCACCACGTTACCATTACCACTATTACCACCACCACACCACACCCACTACCACATTGCTGGAAGGAGAAACTTAAACTTTGAAACATACTGTTTTAGGAGGAAATCTGGTTTTTAAATGCCATTATTCCTTGCTTCACTTATTCTGCCAAGTATATAACTAGCTGTTTTGTTTAGTCACTAATTTATCACCCCTAATATTGAGAGTGGCTGTGGTCCTCAAGCAGAGAAGGCAAGGCACCCCACTCCAGTACTCTTGCCTGGAAAATCCCATGGATGGAGGAGCCTGGTAGGCTGCAGTCCATGGGGTCGCGAAGAGTCGGACACGACCGAGCGACTTCACTTTCACTTCTCACTTTGATGCATTGGAGAAGGAAATGGCAAACCACTCCAGTGTTCTTGCCTGGAGAATCCCAGGGACGGGGGAGCCTGGTGGGCTGCCGTCTACGGGGTCGCACAGAGTTGGACACGACTGAAGTGACTTAGTAGTAGCAGTGGTCCTCAAGATGCTTGCTTTCTGCATAACAGAGTTGATATTTTGGCATGTGGAACTTAAAGATAAATCCAGTACCATGAGCCAGTTTGCCTTTGCACTGATGATCCTGGCCAGGAGGCTGGCATTCCACTTGCCTCACGTACACAGGGAAACTGTTGATATTTCAACAGGAAGACATTATTTAGCCTTCATAGTTTGCTGTTTATTTACCAAATGTTTTACAATCCATGTTTTTGAGAATTCACTTCTCACTAGCACTCAGAGAGAAAATCAGGCAGTCCACTCTAGATCTGTTTCCATATCTTCCCAGTGTTGATCTTTGTGAGAAGACTCAAATCCTTCCAAACATCCATCCTTGTCTCCTCTACGTTTACTGAAAAAAGTGAATCAACTGAAAATGAAAAACTGGCTGCCACATCCCTCTCTTTCTCGACACCACGTCTTTCTGAATCAGGCATCAGGAAATAGGGGGCTGATCTGACAAATGTGAAAATGAACCCCTGCTATGGCGCAAGGGGAAAGACATCATCTAATATCAGTGCTGTCAGCAAGTGCCTCTTTGCAAGGTTGCTTCCATTACTGAGCAAACCACTCCTAGTATTCAAAGTCCCTGCAGATACAGAGAGTGTGCTGTCACAGAAAGGGCAGGAAGCCTTTAAGTAGGTGGAGTCTTGGGAAAACTGGGGCATACTGGGTGGGCAAGTGTGGGAAGCATTCCATTTTGAGAAGATTTGAGGTCCCTAAGACTATGGAGAGAAGAAGAGAAAATCACATTTATTGAACTCCTGGTATATATTATGAAAAAAAAAAATAACAGAGAGTAAGGAGACTAACACCCATTTACCTATCACCTAGATTTAATAATTCTATCATATTTGTTTCATTTATTTTGTATTTAGAATAAGTATTAGAATTAGAGACATAGTAATATTTTACCCTTAAAAACTTTATCATGTCGTATATAATCACAATGCCATTATCATACCTAACAAAATTAACAGTAATTCCCTGATACTATCTAACACTCATTCTATTAAAATTTCCTCCAGTTGTCTACCAAATGTCTTTTGAAGCTGGTTGTTCAAACCAGGGTCCAATCAAGGCATTATATCTAAGACTATTAACCCAGATGGTCCTAGTAATTTTCATATCATTTTATCTTTATAATAATCTTAAGAGGCAGTTATCATTATTTCCATTGTACAAATGCAAAAATTGAGGCTAGAGAAGTATTTAGCTGAAGATCACACTGTCAATAAGTGTGCAGAGGACATTTCCTGCTTTTTCAGCTGCTCAGCATCAAACCTCCCTTCCATTTTTGAATGAGTTCTATTGCATCTTGGTGATGGTACTCCTGGTGGCCCAGAGTTAGGTAGGTACGTAAACTAGTTTGTCAAATTTGATGCCTTGGTCTAGGACTTTGAGTCTAGAATAGCACTGTCCAGTTCATCTTTCTGTAATAATGGAAATGTCCCATATCTGTATGGTCCATTATGGTACCACTAGCCACATGTAGTGGCTACCCTATTGGACAATATTGTTTTAGGCATTGTTTAGAATGATGCCAAGCTGCAGGGCCATTTGAGAAATTATACACAGCACTGATGGCAATATTTAGAGTCTGGTGGTGTTGGCAGCTCTAAGGGTTGGGGTGATGGTGGTATTCTAGATAGATCACTTGCCCACTTTCAGAGCCTGACCCTCTACTCAGCCTATCAAATATCTAAACCACCCAACAGCCATGCAATAAATTTTTCTTTTGCTTAAATTTTCCAGAATAAGTTTCTATTGTTTGAAGTCAAAAGTCCCTTGGCAGTCACTGCTAGTTGTCACCTGATTCCTTTCTCTCCTTAGAAGAGAATTTCCATTTTTAGCTGGGTGCAAGTTCTAGCTACTTGTGACTACATAACTAAGTTCTGATCTATGCAACAGAGGTGAACATGCGCTATACAAATTCTGCAGAGTATCTTTAAATGGGTTACATTTTTTCTCTCTTTCTCCTTCCAGCTGGCTGGAATATGGATGTGTTGGGTGGGGCCTGAGCAGCCATTCTGGACCACAAAGTAGAAACCATGTCTTGAGGATGGCAGAGTATCAAAATAAAAGGAGCCTATGATTCTGGGGATTCTAAAGTTGCTACAGTAGACTTTACTGCTTACATCTATGTGAAAGAGAAAAAGGCAGTCACTGTGGGGTTTTTTTTCTTTTCTTTTTTTGGCTAAACCTAATCCTACAGCTACTTTTAATCCAAACCTAATCCTAACTGATTAAAAACCCTGAGACAAGTGTGGCTGGTAGATCTAAATTTGAAGCCACAACTGGGACTAAAAGGATGGGGAATAATTTAAACTTATTCTTCTCTAGGACTGTTCACCACACTCTGATTTTCATGTTTCTGTGGTCCAGGCCTACAGTTTTTAGGACTCATCCACTTTCCTGCCTGTACACAGTGCTATTTTTTTTTTTATCTCATCAAGAAGGACCATATCCTTGGCCATGACCATTCAAAAACTCCACTCTGGCTAGGCCCCCTCCTGCAGGATGTAGGGGGAACCAGCAAGGTCAAAATTTTCTAAAACATGGTTTATGTGATGGGAACCTTGGAATTCCCTGATCAGATGGCTCAAGCCACCTTCCAGAACCTGCATGGGCTTCTTCCCTGGGTCCTTCCTCCTGAAGGCAGATTATGTAGCCAGTATGAATACCATATGCTAGACGTTAGGCCATGGAGTAGCTGTTTGCAAGGACGTGTGAATAGAATTTAGGTGGACACTCCAGCGCATTGGTCCATGTGCCCACAAGGCTCCTTATAGTAGGGGCAAAGTCTATAAGGGAAGAGATGGGTGGCTGAGCTACAGGCTGGTAACCCAGGCCTCCTCTCCCCATGCCGTTATGATCCAGTGTGGAACTCTAAGAAGTGCAACTTTAAATTCAAACCTGGTCTTCCAGGTCTTGCAAAGGTATATTTGTCAAGGCAGGAGGATGGACATGTTTTGATAACAGTTCATTAGCTTTATAACTTTTAAGTGTTTAGGTATGTATTTGGGCCTCAATTTGTACTCTGATTTCAGGACTTAATAAACATCAGCAGTGAGGTTGCTTGCATAAAAACTTGAATATTACTATATCTGAAGCAGCAAATGTAGCACACAGTCCCATGGTTTTCCTTCTGGATTACTTGTTTTCCTCTCACTTCCTCTATTATTTTCTTGTTCTCTCCCTAAAGTTCCCCTCTGGTTTGTGATATATCATTTGCAGGCAGGGACCTGACTTTCTATTTCTTTCATGGCCTTCTGGCCCTTTAGCACAAAGTGTTCTGGGTACACTTGTTCTATGTCTAGTAAGTTTTAACACTGGATGTCCATCAGAGTTGTGAGGGGAATGCTTTGGAAATGTGGAATCATTAACCCCATCCTAGTAGTTTTGACTCTAAAATCTGGACAGGGGTTGGGAAATCTGTATTTTTTTTTTTAAGTTTTACAGATGATTCTGAAGGACAGCTGTGGCTGAGACATTCAATGCAATGACCCACTGACTTACTTCTGATTAGAGACCCATGTCCTCAAAGACAGAAGAACAATGAAGAAGAGATGAGAACTGAGTGAATTAAGAAGTTGAAACCCTGAGCCTTCCAACCTCTCCTCTTTCCAAACTCTAGAGCACTTCCCATGGCTCACCACTGCATCTGCATCTATTTCTACTGGTCTCTTAGGGTATTGGGTGGTTGTCACTAAAGCTTGATCATGCATTTCAAAATCAGGGTGGTAGTTGGTGGTTCTCAAATGTGTATTTGCACCCCTTACATTTTTTGAGGATATACTTTTAACCTAGCACAGTAATGGGCATATAGTGGATATTTAGTAAATGTTTTTCTAAGAAAAAGTCTTGACCTGAGTTCAAGGAGCATTGCATTTGGTTTGAGGAAAGCATTTGGATCCATGGGGTTTTATATTCAGACTCCTTCAAAGAAACAGAATAAATGTTCTTTTTAGCCTTATATAACTGCAGACAAACAAACTTATTTAATAGCCAAATTTTGTTTAGTCGTTCAGTCGTGTCCGACTCTTTGCAACCCTATGGACTGCAGCACATCAGGCTTCCCTGTCCTTCACCATCTCCTGGAGCTTGCTCAAACTCATGTCCATTGAGTCCGTGATGCCATCCAGCCAGCTCATCCTCTGTCATCCCCTTCTCCTCCTGTCTTCAATCTTTCCCAGCATCAGGGTATTTTCAAATGAGTTAGTTCTTCACATCAGGTGGCCAAAGTATTGGAGTTTCAGCTTCAGCATCAGTCCTTCCAATGAATATTCAGGACAGATTTCCTTTAGGATGGACTGGTTTGAGCTCCTTGCAGTCCAAGGGACTCTCAAGAGTCTCCTCCAACACCACAGTTCAAAAGCATCAATTCTTCAGCGTTCAGTTTTCTTTATAGTCCAACTTTCATATCCACACACGACTACTGGAAAAACCATAGCTTTGACTAGATGGACCTTTGTTTTGCAAAGTAATATCTCTGCTTTTTAATATGCTGTCTAGGTTGGTCAAGGCTTTCCTTCCAAGGAGCAAGTGTCTTTTAATTTCATGGCTGCAGTCACCATCTGCAGTGATTTTGGAGCCCAAGAAAATAAAGTCTCTCACTGTTTCCATTGTTTCCCCATGTATTTGCCATGAAGTGATGGGACTGGAGGCCATGATCTTCGTTTTTTGAATGTTGAGTTTTAAGCCAGCTTTTTCACTCTGCTCTTTCACCTTCATCAAGAGACTCTTTAGTTCCTCTTTACTTTCTGCCATAAGGGTGGTGTCATCTGCATATCTGAAGTTATTGATATTTCTCCTGGCAACCTAGAGGATGAGATGGTTGGATGGCATCACTGACTCAATGGACATGAGTCTGGGTAAACTTCAGGAGTTGGTGATGGACAGGGAGGCCTGGTGTGCTGCAGTCCATGGGGTGGCAAAGAGTCAGACAAGACTGAGTGACTGAACTGACTGACTGACCTGGCAATCTTGATTCCAGCTTGTGCTTCATCGAGTCCAGCATTTCACATGATGTACTCTGCATACATAAGCAGGGTGACTATATACAGTCTTGACATATTCCTTTCCCAATTTGGAACCAGTCCGTTGTTCCATGTCTGGTTCTAACTGTTGCTTCTTGACCTGCATACAGGTTTCTCAGGAGGCAGGTAAGGTGGTCTGGTATTCCCATCTCTTTAAGAATTTTCCACAGTTTTTTGTGATCCAGTCAAAGGCTTTAGCATAGTCAATGAAGCAGAAGTAGATGTGATTTTAAAAATCCAAATCACCTAAGGAAATACCTATAAGCCCTTCCTGATTATCTTGCATGGCCATTTTAACCAAGACTTCTGATTCTCTTGTTTTAATATTCCCATTATTTAAAATACAGTCAGGTTCAATAATAGGTAATTACTGTCTTTTAAGATAAATGTAAGTTCTTTTAGAAAACACATAGCAAAGCTGAAGCTCAACAAACATTTATGTAGCACAAAACAAAACTTCAGAGCTGGGGGCCATATGTCTTGAGGAATTTTTCTAAAGAAAAATCTTTGAGATGAACTGTCTCCATTGGTTTGCTGCCCAGCGTTTTTTCATTGGAGATGCTATTGCACAAGATTGCAGCAACAGCTTGATCTTTGTCTTGGTCTCACTTATTTTTGGCCCCAATAGGTTGAGATTATTTTGAATAAGTGCACTGGAAACAGCTCTGTTAAGTCCCTTCTTTGTTTCATGCCACAGATCTTGACTGAAAATAGTACAATTGCTTCATTAGCGGCTATAAAAGGCTCGATGCCAGGAATCCTTAGGAAGCCACAATAGAAAGATACCAAGGCTGTTTAGGAGGCTGAAATAAGAACAACTATCTACCAACGGGTCAATTAAAGCTGTTCTTCCTCCTTTGCTAGAACAAGCGAGTGACTGAACCTCACCATTTGGGGTCTGTTCCTTGCAATAGCTTCACTGACCCCACAAAGCACCAGGCAGAAGTTGCAAGGGCTTGCCTCGAGGTCATCGGACTTGACGCTTCATTTAACACACACTGGGAGATGAGTGCCACTGCTAGGCTCCCTTGAAGGAAAACGTTAAATTGAAACAACCCCATTTCCAGTGTTTCTCAGAATAAAAGGAGCCTGCTAAGTGAGACAATTGTAAAGTATCATCTCCTCCACTCTGCTTTTTGCCAGAAATTTCTATTAACTTAGCAATATTCAGAGCCTTGTCCGAATTCCATATTTTCAGTCCACAGACTTGATTGGGATCATACAGAGAGAATGGCAAGCATGGGCTAAGTTTCCCAAGGGCTTGGGATTTTTGCAAAAAGTCACACAGTATGGGCTGCAATTGAGGGGGCCCGATAGTGGGAGAGATGGGACTCAAAAGCAAGATCTTCAGCAGCAGAGAGTATGTTGGTGTTTGACTTTTCCTCAGGTTCGAAGTTTTTGAATTTAAAACCTTAAGCAAGAAAAAAATCTTTAGGATGATCTTCCCATTTTTTAAAAACTAAAATTTCTGAAAGCCAGAGATGTATAACAAATATATGTGAGACACAAGGTCACACAACTTGGTTGTGGCTGATTCGTGCCTATTTGTTCATGTTCAATTATTAGAATATTTTTGGTACCTAATGGTAAATGCAGAAAGGATTTGAGTGAATGAGTTAGCTACTCCACTGCAGCCTCAGGACAAGGTTATGAAGAAAGCAATTCTCAAACCATATTCTATCACCATGCATGAAAGGTTCACTCAAAAATAGACACAACAACCACAACATAGCATGACAAGGATGATGTTATCATTATAGCCAGCATCAGGCAACAAGAAATCCTCTTAAACCAATGGTTGGGCAAGGGCACACTTAGGGTTCAATACTTGGGGGCCATCCCTAAGGGTTAGATAGCAGAAATAGCTGTAGCAGCAGCCTCTGGAGGATGGCGCCTCTGCTTAGAATGCTTAACCCAGATGTGAATCATGCATGCACATCCCAGGGCTTGCCTGTGTGCCTTACAATGTCAATCTCTAATTGGTGAGGAATTTTAACATAAATCTCAGACATTATAACTAACAGCTTCGTGGTGAAATAAGAATTCGAACCCAGGTCTTCTGATTCCATTCCAAAATCCTTTTCAAAGGACCACATGCCTCTCTTCTAATTAAAAAAAAATTCGAAAGGTCACTAAACATATGCTAAAAAAGATGCCAAAATAGTAAATCATGCATTCCCATGAAATAGGGATTCCTTAAACTGGTTCTAAGGAACCTAGACTGGTGTGTCCTACGACTTCTATAAAGGAGCATGTTTCAGAGCCATCTCCAAAGCCCCCTTCTTGGAGTCCCATGGAGCCACCAGCAGATGCACAAGATGACCTCTCAGTACCATGGCGCATTGTTCACAAGGTGATTTTGGCTTCCACTCAGGCTTGCCTGAGTGGACCTCTAAGGTGGAGCGAGATGAACCCGTAGGCGGCACTGAAGAAATACTCATCAAGTTAAATTGCACTGAAAATCCTGCTGGTTCCCCGGGAGCCTGGGGTGGGGGTGGGGGATTTTGGAAATGTCCGTGGGGGCACTGATTTCGGCTTGGAACTGTTTGCTTTGAATCTTTTTCTCAGATTTTGCATATTCCTGTGATTCTGGCCCTTGGCTGCATGTTATATTATGTGAGTAGGTTGTAAAAACCCTCTGAGCCTGGTTTTGCACTAGAGCAATCAGATCAGAATCTCTGGGGCTGGGGTCCAGGCATGAGTATTTTTTTAAAGGTTTTAGGATTATTTGAATGTGCAACCAGTGTTGAGACCCAGTTGTCTAACTCAGTGCTTCTCAAACGGTGGTGTGCACATTAGAACACAAATCCTGAGATTCTGCATATCTGAGAACCCTCACAGGTCAGGATGATTCTGACGTACCATGGACTATACTTTGAGCCAGCAAGGATGTAGTCTCTTATGCCTCCAAGTTTTTGAGAACAAAACCACTAAAGCAAAACCTGAGATAGGCCAAAATAATGCAACTCAACTCCATCATTTATCCTTCTGGATAATGTGTGGAATACCAACTTCAGCATGGTTACTTGCTTAGAATATTTTCCCAATCGCAAGGTAGCATGGCTCTAATTCCCCAAAGTTAACTATCTCATGTACTCAGAAAAGCCATCTCTGCATTCTCTGTTTATTATGCCCTTCATATTTACTAATTGTCTCGAGTCTCACTGCCTCTGTAGTGAGCCTGTGAGTGCGTCATACCTGTGTTTGTGGTTCTTTTCATAGCTCTAGTGCAAGCCAGTTCATTGCAGGATGCGGGGAGGTATTGGAGGAAGCTGCGTCACAAACAGCCAGGGGTCTGCCAACAGCACAGGCAGCTGCCTAGGAGAAGGCAATCTTTAAATGTAAACAGAGAGGGCTGGGGCTCAAAGTAGCCTTTTTGTGGCACCTGCATAAGCAGATAGTGACTGACATCAGCCATGGCTGCCTGAATCTGAAGGACGAGGGAGAGAATTTTGCAAACTCAGAAAGAACAGAAAAGCCAAGCCACTACCCACAGAGCCCAAGGTGCGCGCCTGTGAATTATGTTATCAGCTGCGCAGCAGGACTGCAGAAAGCACTAACTATGAACAATATATAAATTACAGGGGTCATTCAATGAGCAGATCAAGTGCAATTAAAATGCAAAAGACTTTTCTTTTTACCTGACTCAGAAAAAAAAATTGTGACACAAGGGTGCCTCAAATTGTCCAGTAGAGCAGGGGTGGGGCAAGGGGGAGAGGTGTGTGTGTGGGGGGGGGAAAACCTGATTACTGGACTCAAAAAGGCTAACGTGCAATTTGTGTTCTTTTTATGTAGATTAAATGCATTGACTGCAGCTTGTACCGCTTAGATACGCAGCAGGGAGTCAAAAGCTTGGGTATCAGTCAACCGCAGCCAGCAGCTAAAGCATGGGGCCAGATCTGTTATTGTGCCTTAGATGAGACACTTAACCTAATCTAATGGGAGCAAACCCCCCTGGACAAATAAAAGGGCATTACCAGCAGCAATGGTAGCTGTAATGTTAAGAAAAAGCACCAAATATTTTTTTGTGATAACATAATTAATGGCTTTTCCAGCCTCCTCTTTGCTCTTTTAAAAATCCTGCCTCCCAGCTCACTGTGACTTGTCTCACATCTACCCCACAGAGAGTCTCGGGATGTAAATAACAGGACACAGCATTCTGCCTTCTCACCCTCCCTGGAAGCCATGTGTCCTAGGTATACCACCATCAGAAAAATGTATTTTTTCCCCTGGAGCCATATCTACACCCTCAAGTAGTATGAAAACATCATTGGGTTTTGATGAGTTTGCAAACAAGAGTGAGGCAGACTGGCCAGGATGCCTGCGGGAAAGCAAGAGATGCCCCACTTCTAGCAAGTTCCCAAGTAATGGCAGTGCTGCCAGCATAATGGCCTCTCCTCCCAACACCCTGCGTGATCTACCCTCAGTAGTCACACCACTGACACTTCAGCCGTATTCTAATGGTCACACAGACCAGCCATGACTTCACTGTGGGAGGAGACTACACAAGGGTGTCAATACCAAAAGGCAAGGCTCATCGTGGGCCATCATGGAGGCTGGTGACCACACCAAATAAGCCAAGGCACCCTATTCCCTCTGCAAAACACAAAGACTGAGGTCCATGGCCCATTGAATGCTCACAGCCACACTCTAATACTGCATACACTTCTGCTCCCAATGGCTGGGTCCTACACCAAGGACCCAAGCAAGGTTTCTGCTTGCTTCCAAACCTGTTTATGATGATTGTTTCAGCTGTACTTGTTACTAAAATTTAGTCATGTATAATTGGGAAGATCCGCTGGAGAAGGGATAGGCTACCCACTCCAGTATTCTTGGGCTTCCCTTGTGGCTCAGCTGATAAAGAATCCACCTGCAATGTGGGAGACCTGGGTTCGATCTGTGGGTTGGGAAGATCCCCTGGATAAGGGAAAGGCTACCCACTGCAGTATTCTGGCCTGGAGAATTCCATGGATTGTATAGTCCATGGGGTCACAAAGAGTCAGACAGACTGAGTGACTTTGACTTTCACAATTTCACAATAACAACATGTGAACTGATGAAGTATGGATGCAAAAGGAGTTGTTTCTTTGGGAACAAAGTTGAAAATTTTGGAAAGATGTAATAGTAACAGGTAGCTAAAAATGCTGTTGAATTCTCTGACATATATCACAGAAATGTTTTCTTAGGTCAGTTTCCCAAGGCTATAGAAATACTGGATAGGCCAAAAAGTTCATTTGAGTTTTTCCATAAGATGTTATAGAAAAGCCCCAACGAAATTTTTGGCAAATCCAATAAAAGCAAAACTAAACAAATGGAACTTAATCAAACATATAAGCTTTTGCACAGCAAAGGAAACCATAAATAAAACAAAAAGATAACCTATGGAATGAGAGAAAATATTTGCAAATTATGCAACCTACAAGGGCTTTACTTCCAAAATATACAGACAGCTCATACAACTCAGCAACAACAAAAACAAAAAACAAATAACCCAATCAAAACATAGGCAGATGACCTAAAAAGACATTTCTCCAAAAAGACATACAGATGACCAACAGGCACGTGAAAAGATGTTCAACATTGCTCATTATTAGGCAAATGCAAATCAAAACTGCAATGAGGTATCACCTCCACCAGTGAGAAAAACCATCATTAAAAAGTCCACAAATAAAAAATGCTGGAGAGTGTGTGGAGAAAAGGGAACCCTCCTGCACTGTTTGTGGGAATGTAAACTGGTGCAGACACTATGAAAAACAGTATGAAGGTTCCTTAAAAGACTAAAAATGGAGTTTTCATATGAGCTAGCAGTCCCATTTTTGGGCATATATCTGGAGAAAACCCTAAATTGAAAATATTCATGCACCCCAATGTTCACAGCAGCAGTATTTATTAATATAACTGCTAATACATGGAAGCAAACTAAATGTTCATCAGCAGATGAATGGATAAAGAATATGTGGCACATATATATAATGGAAAATTACTCAGTCATAAAAGATTGAAACAATACCATTTGAAACATGGATGGACCTAGAGACTATCATACAAAGTGAAGTAAGTCAGACAAAGGAAAATACCATAAGATATCTCTTATGTAAATATGTGGAATCCAAAACATGATATAAATGAACTTATTTACGAGACAGAAAAAGACTCACATAAAACAAACTTATGGTTACAAAAGGGAAAGAGGGTGGTTGAGGGATAAATTAGGAGTTTGGCATTAGTAGATACAAACTACTAAATATAAAATAAATAAACAAGGCCCTACAAGTACTGTACTATACTGTACACAGGGAACTATATTTGATATCCTATAATAAACCATATGGAAAATAATATGAAAAAGGATATATATATATGTTTATATATATATAACATGTGTATATATATGTGTAAATATATATAACTGAGTCACTTTGCTGTACACCAGAAACTAACACATTGTAAATCAACTATACTTGAGTTAAAAAATAGACAAAAATTACTGTTGAATTATGTATGTGCCAAACAATTGTAAAAGATTGAAAATCATTTAAAAATTGGAAGGATTACACTCTGAGCTTATTTCACAGATGTCTTACACTCTTGCTCCCCTTTCAAAACTGGAAATCACAGACTGCATTTTAGGTACAGCTCATGAGAGAAGGAAAGCCTGTAACTCCCATCAGCAGATTTATATTCAAAGAAAATGGCTTGGCTATACATCAAAAGCTTAGTGAATGAACGTATATTTACATGTTTTAAGTTAAATAAAATATCTACAGTTTGTATATACCATTTTTTCAATGATTCCTTGTTTTAACTATCATTCTTTTCTTTCCAATTAAGCAACCAAATTCTGGTTCACATGGATAGGTACAAAGCCTCCATTATAAACATGGGAAATTGCTTCTGGAACTGGCACTTTTGTTTATAAGTAGGATGAAAGAAAGATAGAGAGAAGGAGGGGCTCAATCATCTGGTTCTAGAAAGTTCTGAGACTGGAAGGCAATTTATCTGCAATCTTATTACTCACTATCAATAAGATGGAGCCACAGCTGCCCTATTGTAAACACACTTGAAGCGTCATATTGTCTTTTGGTGTCTTCTTTCCCTCTCCAGGCCATCCTTGCCATTTATTTTAACTTGATTTCACTTGCATGCAGTGCTTGTGTGAGTGCTCACTCAGTCATGTCTGACTCTTTGTGACCCCATGGACTATAGCCTGCCAGGCTCCTCTGTCCATGGGACTTCCCAGGCAGGAATACTGGAGGGGTTGCCATTTCCTTTTCCAGGGGATCTTCCCAACTCAGGGATCAAACCTGCATCTCCTGCATTGGCAGGTGGATTCTTTGCCACTGAGCTACCAGGGAAGCCCATGCAATGCTTAGGAAGAGCTATAGCTTTCTGCCTACCGAAAGCTCATGCTCCCCTTTCCATGGTGTTGTTGCTAGGGCATGGCTACCCAGACAGGGGATACATTCTCCATCCCCATTTCCATCCATATGTGGCCCTGTAACCAGTTCCCATCAACGAAATAAGACTGGAGGTGAGAGGCAGCACTTCCGGGCTGGGATTTTAACGAAGTAGATGTACCTTATTCGTGGTCTTTCTCCTCCTGCTGACTGTTTGCACAAGGTGAGAGGCAGCACTTCTGGGCTGGGATTTTAAAGAAGTAAATGTACCTTATTCATGGTCTTTCTCCTCCTGCTGACTGTTTGCACAAGACTGAGGCTCTGGGGGATGGCAGAACTACAAGGTGGAACAAGCCTGGGTCACTCACTTGCCATGGGAAAGTCACTTAGTCACTGACCAGGAACACCCACAAGGCACCATTAAGTTTGGAGGGTTGTTTGTTATAATAGCTAGGGTTATGTCACTTTAATCAACACAGAGATGCTTACCTGAGACTGGCCCTTCTTCATTATTCTGCCCCTCCCTTTCCTCCCACAATAGCCTCTTGTCTAATTGGGATTATTATATATTTTTTTTGGTATGAGTTGTGGATTTCTACACAATTGTATGCAAAATGCTGTCTGTAGCTGTATTTTTCTGGGAAGAGGGTCCACACTTTTGTGGGCATTTCATATGGGCCTGGGAGTCCCTCAAACTATTATGAAGAGCTGCTCTAAGAGATTCACCTTCAATGTCATATTCCTAATTGAACCCATGACCTTAATTCACCCTATGATTTAGAGACCTGAGTATCTATGGGTAATTCATGGATACAGATTGAAGTGAAAGCAAAAGTAAAGAGCACACGCTAGATGGTGAATGCAAATATACAAGTACATCATGAAGTGAACAGAATCAAATCGGTGGACCGAGGAAGCTGAATGAAAGCCCCTTCTGAGATTTATTAAGTAACTGCCTTTCTCCTGTTGCATAAGTACAGTCCCAAAGCATATCCTGATGACCTAAAAGAGCTACCATCTTCCTTCCCAACAGCCTAATTTATGGCATAGGAATAAGGAGATCCTGTTTTGTTATAAATATAAATACACACACACACACACACATATACTGAGAAGCAGCTCTTTTCTAGCTCAACTTATATTTCCTAAGAAGTTTGTTATGTCCAACAGAACCATGTTAATGCCAGGGCAATTAAAAATCTGGGAGGGGGGTGGCTATAGGATTCTGCAAAGGGCTGGAAATCTGAGACAATGGATCATGCCTGTCCCAAGCACTGAAAATTACTGGGTGGAACTAAGGGTCTCCAGAGAGTTTATTATTCATATGAAGTTGTCTAGTCTTCTCTTCAGAGGCTGGGAATGGCCTGAATTCTAAACCAGGATTGATGTAGACCTTTCCCATTTGCTTAGTGTCTTTTTTTTTTTCCATACATTTAACTATTTTAATTTTTTTTATTTTTTAATTTTTTTATTAGTTGGAGGCTAATTACTTCACAACATTTCAGTGGGTTTTGTCATACATTGATATGAATCAGCCATAGATTTACACTTATTCCCCATCCCGATCCCCCCTCCCACCTCCCTCTCCACCCGATTCCTCTGGGTCTTCCCAGTGTACCAGGCCCGAGCACTTGTCTCATGCATCCCACCTGGGCTGGTGATCTGTTTCACTATAGATAATATAAATGCTGTTCTCTCGAAACATCCCACCCTCGCCTTCTCCCACAGAGTCCAAAAGTCTGTTCTGTACATCTGTGTCTTTTAATAGAGCTTAGTGTCTTTTAATAGAGCAAACATGGATATGTCATATTCACCTTGAAGGCATGTGGAGGAGTGTGGAGCCACCACACAGTGTCCCCTTTCCCCAAGAGCAAGCATGCATGTAGGAGGTAGGAATATTCATCCGAGGTAATGGAGAGTTAAACTTTCAGGATTCCCCCCTCCTCCACCCTGTGTTTTTCACTAAGGTCTACTGATACCTCCTCTTGTTGTGCAGTTTGTAGATAAGGAGTCTGTTCTTTGAACATTCTGGACCTTATTTTGAATCACCTGGGAGTCTGGTCGAAAATGTAGATTCCTAGGTCCTACTTCAGACCTCCTGAATCAGCATCTCAGGAGTGCAGCCCAAGAACCGCCTTTTATACACATGCCGCAGGTGACTCTGTCTCACTGGTTTGCCCAGCCCTGGCCCAAGGTCTCTGAGGAGTGGCAGCTCTGGCATGGCACTCTGTTCTACAGGGACTGCGGTGCTAGGAGACATATCTGGCTACACTAGCTAGCAATCATCTGGCTGCTCCATGGTATCTGTGTGTTTGTTCAAAGTGGCATTGGAGGCTGCAGATCTATGGTGAGCTGCAGACATGGGTCTCTGTTCTGCAGGATGGGGTTTGTCAAGGTTGTAAAGAATAAGACCTACTTCAAAAGGTACCAAATGAAACTTAGAAGAAGACGAGAGAGTAAAACTGACTACTATGCCAGGAAACGCTTGGTAATCCAGGAAAAAAATAAGTATAATACATCCTAATACAAGGTGAGTTCATGTCACCAACAATCATTGTCAGATTGCTTATGCCCATGTATAAGGAGATATGACAGTCTGTGCAGCTAATGCCCATGAACTCCCAAAGTATGGCGAGAAGGCTGACCTGACAAATTATGCTGCAGCACATTGTACTGGTCCACCGATGGTCCAAAGGCTTCTCGATCAGTTTGGCATGGACAAGATCTATGAAGGCCATGTGGAGATGTCCAGCAATGAATACAACATGGAAAGCATTGATGGTCAATCTGGTACCTTCACCTCATATTTGGATGCAGGATCTTGCCAGATCTAACACTAGAAATAAAATTTGGGGGATCTTGAAGGGTGCTGTGGATGGAGGTTTGTTTATCAGTCATAGTACCTAATGGTTCTCTGGTTATGATTCAGAAAGCAAGGAATTCAATTCAGGAGTACTCCAGAATCACATCCTGGCTCAAACCATTGTAGATGCCATGCATTACCTAACTGAAGGAGATGAAGATGCTTATAAGAAACAATTTTCTTAATACATAAAGAACAACGTAACTCCAGACATGATGGAGGAGAGGTATGAGAAAGCTCATGCTGCTATATGAGAGAATCCAGTCTATGATAAGAAGCTTAAGAAAGAGGTTAAAAAGAAGAGGAACCACCCCAAAATGTCGCTTGCCCAGAACAGAGATTGAGTAGCTCGGAAGCCAGGCTTCCTTAGCACTCAGGAATGGGCTGCTGAGAGCTGATAAAGCAAACCACACTTTTCTATGAAGATTTTTTGGATTAAGACAGCAATAAATTTACTGACCAAGCAGCCTCCAAAAAAGTGGCTTTGGAGGAAGGAAATGGCGGGGATACTAAAGCCTACACCCCAGCCATGCCATGTAATAGTATTACCCCACCATCCACCCAGCTACAAGCTAGAAGAAATGCCAAAGTTCAAGTGATAACGTGATTTGCACTTTGAATGAGACACAAAGAAAAAGTTTTTTAAAACCCAGCCTCCCGACATGTGCACCTCAATACCCCAAATGAAAAGAGCAGTGCATTTCCATTGAACCTCAGTGTTTATCATGTTGCCTTTCCTCCCTCAACTCAGGACTGAAGACTCTCCTGAGGGTGGACCTGGCTGCCCTCCCTGTGATTATAGGCACCCATAACAGAACTTATTGACATCCCCACATATCTCCCCCTCCCTCTGCACTCCCGAGGCTGCTTGTTGCAAACATCTGTAACTGCCCAGGACATCACACTGAGCTGGTGCCCAGGGCAAGACGGAAGTGCTGCAGAGTCAGTGCCCCTGAGAGCGGGCCTCAAATGATGACAAACTGTTGGTGGAGAAATACCCCAGCTTCCTCATCCCACCAGCAGGATAACTCTGCAACATGATCGATATTCTCCTCCAGACGCCCGTGGGATTGATCTCCAGGAGCCCATGACAGGCCTTGCTTATTATCACACGCAGCGATGGCTCCTTCCCTTCTCTTCTAACTACTCCACTTGCCCACCAGTGTTTCCTGGGACTGCCTTCCAAATAACCAACTTGCATTTGAATTTTTGTCCCTAGATCCGCTTCTGGGGGCACCCATCAGGACGTAAAAGACACAAAGGTGAGCTAACAGCTCTGAATGGACTCTGGAATTGTAAGAGACAAGCATGGAGGCCAGCAAACACCTGTAACTGTAGTATTTTGGTGTGATGGTTAAAATCATCTGACCGAGTTCTGCTCCCGTATTGCTGACCTCTGTACAAAATCTGTGAATGCTGAGTAATCTCGATAGCCTGTTTTCTTTGCTCCTCCTAAATTATGTGCTTTTTGCTACCTAGAGTGACAGAAGCAGAACAACACCAGTCTCGTTTTGCTCTGTGGCAGACTGAACCCTCTGTGTTCTGCGTCAGGAGGTCAAGATCCAAGCACAATCTGGGATCTCGTGAGGTCGCTGATGCATACCATGGGGAACCTTGGGGGACAGGACATTCTGCATTTGTGCATTCCTTTAACAAATGTGGGCTTCCCTGGTGGCTCAGATGGTAAAGCGTCTGCCTGCAATGTGGGAGACCTGGGTTCAATCCCTGGGTTGGGAAGATCCCCTGGAGAAGGAAATGGCAACCCATTCCAGTACTCTTGCCTGGAAATTTCCATGGACTGAGGAGCCTGGTAGGCTACAGTCCAAGGGGTCGCAAAGAGTCGGCCACAACTGAGCAACCTCACTTTTAACAAATGTATGTGGAGAACTTACTGCTAGTCAGAGTCTGGGGGATCCAGAAGGGATGTGCATTAAGTCTGCTCAGGCTGTTGCTACATGCAGCTCTACCAGCCCCTTCCCTTGGGGGTCTGGCCACATGGAAGCTCCCTTCCCACCTGGCCTAGACGAAGCTAGAGCCTGCTGAATGCTCTCCCTGCAATTATTTCAGGCCTCTCTGCTTCACCCTCCACCCTGGGAGCAGTGTTATCCTTCTAAATACAAAACTGTATGTCACTCCCCTGCTCAACAGTCATCAGTAGCTCCCCTTTGCCTGTGAAATAAAGGACAGACTTCTGACTGTATGTGCAGCTAAGGGCTCTCCAGTCTGGCTCTACACCATCCTTTCCCACCTTTATCCCTTCCAGCAAGTGGTTTATATTCCCCCGAACACTCCACAATCTTTTAGACCACTATCCTCTCGCCGTTCATTAGGTCTGAATCTCACTTATCCTTTTAGCCAATCCCTAATCACTGTTGAGCACCCACTTAGAATGTCACCTCTCCTATGAAGACTTGCTCACCCCCTCCTCTATTTTCAACAGCACCAACAGCCATGTCTTCTATGTCCCTTGCTGTTGTTGCCCACGTGGCAAATTCAGTATTGAGTACCCTATGCTATCACTGTTTCTGGGTCTGTGCGGAAAGCAGGGGTGTTGCCATTTTTGTTCATCTTTGTACCCTACTGGTGGGCTTCAGACAATACCTAGCACACTGTACATTCGTAAGAAATGCTTGCGAACACCTGCCCAGACCTCAGAGAGCCAAAAGGAGATTTAACCCTTTCTCTCCAGTAATTGGTACCATTCCTGGTGTAACATCCATTCTGCACACCTGGATGGGACTGTTCACTTGGGTTGTCCTCTCAGCTTCTTCTGTTTTGGGCCCCTACCACTTCTCTCCCTTGCTTTATAGCTGAGCTCTGGAGGTTGCCCCAGGATCTGAGGTCACCAGCGTGCTCCGAGGTGCCAGTTGCCAAAGCTGAGCAGGTGGACTTTTATTGCCCCAGGGCTGCATTGTGAGGCTCCACAGGCATGAGGAGGCAGGAAAGTGATGGCATGGCAGCCCCCATAGACACCCACAGGGAGCCCTCAATTCTGAGGGGTGACAAGGAGACTCAAGAGGGGAAGGAATCAGATGGAGGTGCATTATACCTGCAGAAGCTGAAACATCATTCACAGGTGGAGGGGAATGTCTCCGAAGAGACAGCCAAGCACTTATGTGTCCGTATCTAGGGAGGAGAGGTGAGTATGCAGCAACCTCACAGGTACTCAAGTGAGACCAGCAGCCGCTTACTCCTCCCAGAGGTCAATGGCAGCGCTGGCCTGGACAACCTTCACCCATCCTCAAACTAGAAAATGATTAACTAAACCTCTTCACTCAGCTGAGAGTCCGCTTCTTTAAGGTACAGGCCAGAATGTTGCCTTCTTGAGAGATCTGGCTTTTATGAGTGCTTCCCACAAACTGAACCAGGTAAGAGGCCGTGTGCTTTCTGTGCATCGACTCAACGAATTCCCATAATGAACCCTGGTTGGTAAATTTCTTAAGCATCCTCCATTTTGCAGAGGAGAAATCAGAGGCTCAGTGAAGTAACTTGGCCAAATTCACACCATCACTAAGGAGTGGAACTGGGATCCTTATCAGTTCTGTCGGGCCCCATGATCCATGTTTGAAACTTCTAGACAATGCCACCCTGAGTACAGTGCCTTCCCTGACATCCATGAAGAAGAGACTGTATAGAAACAAGGTAGGGGCCCTGGCCCCTGGCACTTGGCCACTAACTAGCTGTGTTTCCCTGGATATGGCACCTGATTTTCTGGATCTCAACAATTTCCTCATTAGACAAGACTGTGACTGCAAATCTCCTTTAGATTTAGCATTTTATGAGTCTATGGTGGAACTGTATTTTCTTTGATGCATGGTTATCAAGGGTGGGTATCTGGGGTCTATGAAAAGATTGACTGATGGAATATGGAATTGAGTTTAAGTAGTTGGCATATTCCTGAATCATGGTATGAGAAGGGCTTTTGTTGTCATTTTTAGGTTGTTGCATTGATAAACCTTTTTTACTGTTAGAAATTATGCTTTATTACAATGCTCTAATACATAAAACATTGTGGGTTTTGGCACTGAGAAAATCAAAGAAATCAATGAATCAGAATCAAGTATCCAGAACAGGGATGTGAGCACTTGATTTATGAAAAATGATTCATGACAGAACAATGGGAAAAGGATGATCTTTGTAAAGAATGGTGTTGGATTAATGGGGTAGACATATGTGAACCATACTGTGTCTTGGCCACTGATACACCAAATACAATTACCAGTGCCAAATGGATCAACTGGATTATAGATCTAAAACTGAAAAGTAAAGTCAGTGTTGATAAACCTTGAAGGGCCAGAGTTTTAGTCCCTTTGACACATTCCAGTTCTCAAGTATTCAGTTCCTTGAGTGGGTCTTCCCATCTCAGGTTGTCAACTTCCTGAGGACAGTAACTCTCTTTAAAATCTGTGCATAAGTGCCAGTGAATATCACAAATGGGCAAGTGATGAACACCTCTGGTGATGATGACCATGGTGGTTTAATTGAATAACTGTGTTTTCATGTTTATTTGGGACTTCAACAATCACTACAAAGTATTCTGGTTACTACCACTGCTGTATATCAAATTATCCCAAAACTTAGCGACATAAAGCAACACTCTTATTATGCCCACGGATGGGTTCTGTGAGTCAGTAATTCAAACAGGGCACAGTGGGGATGCCTTGCCTCTGCTTCATGTTGTTTGGGGCCTAAGTTAGGAAGACTCAGTGGTTAGAGGTGACTGATTGGCTGGGGGCTAGAAGCACCTGGAGGATCTTCACCCACATCTGGCAGTTGGTCCTGGCTGTTGGCTGGTGTATCTGTTTATCAGAACATATACACATGGCCTCTCTGTGTACCTGTTTGGGCTTCCTCACACCATGGTGGGGTCACAATGGTAGGACTTCTTTTATAGCAGTGTGAGTACTCCAGAAAGCAAGGCAGAAACTGTATCACCTTTTATAACTTAACCTTATGTGTTACTTCTACTTCATTTCATTGGTTATAAGTGAATCATTAGAACCAGATAAGATTCAAGGAGAGTGGATATGGCCACCCACCTGTAGATGGGAGGAGTGTCAAAACAGGTACCACATTTTTACTTTTTATAGGGTAGGAACTGTGTCATAGTTATCTCTGAATCCCTATCATCTAACTTGGGACATGGCACAGAGTAGATGCCCCATGAGTGACTGGTAGATAAAGCAATGGATAAATGAAAGGAAGGAAAATTCATCCCACTGGAGAGGGTCACTCTGAGGAATATAGACATTTAGTCATTTTTACCTATTTTTGTTTGCATTGCGTTTGGTTTTGTGTTTCAATAATAAAGGAAATCCGGAGAAGGCAATGGCACCCCACTCCAGTACTCTTGCCTGTAAAATCCCAAGGATTTATATATATTAGTAGTTGTAATGATATTCATCTGTTCTTCATCCTCTCAAAACAGAAAAGAAGAGTAAAAAAAGAGTTTCTCCTGGTAGCCTGCAGTCCATGGGGTTGCTACCAGTCGGACACGACTGAGCAACTTCACTTTCACTGTTCACTGTCATGCATTGGAGGAGGAAATGTCAACCCACTCCAGTATTCTTGCCTGGGGAATCCCAGGGACGGGGGAGCTGGTGGGCTGCCGTCTATGGGGTCACACAGAGTCGGACACGACTGAGGCGACTTAGCAGCAGCAATAAAGGAAATCAGAGTTTGTAAAAGACCTGCAGAGTGGAAAATAAGGTCAACGGTATTATGATACTTGTGCTCTTAAGGAGCATTCTATGGTCATTTATTCTTCTTCAGCCCGATACAGTCTCCTATGTTTCAATTTGTTGCATGGTTTCCAATAGACCATTTTAGAAATCAAGTTCTACCAGAACAGATTGAACATTTCATGGTGAGGTCTGAGCTGACTTCCTCAGTCTGCCTGCCCAGCTCCTCTTTCTCGGTATTCTCCTAGATGACTTCTAGTCTTTCTATCTCTTTCCCCTCCCCTCATCACTCCCCATCCTGCTATCTTTCCTTTCCCCTCCCCTGTTCTTGCTTACTCCATACTCCGCCTCCAATGTTACCTCCTCTAGCTTGGGCGTGGGATGTCTTCAGATTTATTAGAAGAGTCAAGAAGCCACCCCTCCTCCCCTGGAGACTGTCCAGATTTGGATTAGAGCCACTGGTCCCTGGAAGTCTCTTCCTCACTGCTTTGGTATATGGTGTTTCATCACTTTCATGGGCACAAACTTATGATGTCATGTGAAAGGCTTAAAGCTCCTGTGGTTGCAAACTAGCACAAAAAGCCCAATTTTACCAAGACACAACAGAAAAGGATTCTTCAAGAAGAAAAACTATGACAATGGGAAGCTGCCATTCCCAAATCCACATTTGGAAAATTCTAGTCACATAAACATATGCCAGCAGAGACCTCAGAGAGCATCTTGCCCAACTCCTCCTGTAACAAATAGGGAGCTGGGGGCCAAAGAGGAAGAGCTATAACAACCAGCATTTACTGGGTGCTGACTGCCCCAGGCACTTCATTACTTTATTCCAGTTGTGCAACCACCAGACGAACTGGAATCATTAACCCCATCCCCAAGATGAAGAGACAGAAGCTCAGAGAGGGTCAGTAACTACTGCAAGATCACACAGCTAGAAAATGGCTGAGTAGAGATTTGAATCCAGTGTCTAGGATGAGTCCCCAAACTGTGCTCTTAACCATTAGACTAAACTGTGTTTCTAAGTGACCTTTTATCCTCCCTTCCCCACCCAGGGTCACATATATTAAGAGTTAATAGACAAATTTCACAAAGGTAAGTTGAGCAGCGCCTGGAATTCAACAAGTGATGCTGCAGTTCAAGTCAAAGTCAGACTTCGTTAAAGTAAATTCTAATTCAGACTAGAGAGCCTAGGAGACTTTGGGGATGGTCCTTTGTAGAAACCACTATGAGCTTAGAATGAGTAAGGACTATAACAATGTGGTTCAGTGGTTTTAAGACTCAGACCTGAAGTCAGCATCCCAAGGTTCAACACAATTTCTGCTTCTTCCTAACTTAATCTCACTGTGCATCAGTTTTCTCATCAATACAATGGGAGATAGTGATAGTTATCTGCCTTAGTAGATGTAAAAGGCAAATAAGACTAATAAGCATAAAGATCCTAGAACAGTGTTTGACACATAGTGAGCTCTTAAAAAGAATTTGCTCTGTTATTACTCAATGTTGTCTCCAGGGCCTAACATAGGTTTCAGCACATGGAAGGTGTTCAATAAATGTTTGTTGAATAAATGAAGAGAAATATATTAGTAGTTGTAATGGCATTCATCTGTTCTTCATCCTCTCAAAACAGAAAACAAGAATAAAAAAAGAGTTTCTCCTTGATTTTACCTTATAGTTTTTCCACATGTGGAAGCTTGATTCTTCTGTGATTGAAACCACTGTTCCTTGGCAAAGCCTGGAGGAGCCTGAGGACCAGCTGTCTTCCACTTTAATTCTTTTCTGAGGCCCATTTTACCCAGGAAGAGACATCTTAAAAATGTGGAAGACCACAGCTTCAGGACGCTCAGTTACAACTGTCAAAAACTCAACCCAATCTGATAGAAGCCAAGAACTAAATTTCTTGACTCAACTATAAACTACAAGGATGACTTCAGGCATGGCTAGATCTAGGGATTCAAATGATGTCATTGGAACTCGGTCTTGTTTGATCTCTAGCTCTGCCTTCTTCAGTGATGGTTCTATTCTCTGGCAAGTTCTCCCCTGTGATGGCAGGATGGTCGTCAGCAATTTCAGATTTATATCCCCACTCCAAAACCAGGGGAAACAAAGTACTTACTTTTATCACTCCAGGCAAAGTCCCAGTTTCAGCTCTGAGTGGACCAACTTGGGTCCTGTGTTCATTCCTGAATCAGCACTGTGCCTCCAGGAATGAAACACTTTGATTTTCCAGGCTTCATACATGTATCCCCCACCTTGATCTCAGTAGAGCCAGCCCCAGACAAACTCTCTGGACTAAGACTGAGATGCTATCCCAGTGGAAGAGAAAGGAGATGGGCAGGCACAAATAACAATCTTCTACCATAACTAGGCAGAAGAAGGGGTGCTGAGCCAGTCTATAGCACCTTCCTTAAAAGGGTGGTAGTAAATATGCAACCCCCATCTTACCTAAAGCTTATTCTTCTATCAAACCCCACAAACCTCCTTCTAGCTCTAAGGCAGTGATTTTCAAAACTTTTAACTTCTTCCTTCAGCAAAAAATAAAACTTATATTGAAAAGTAGTACATATATGAACTGAAATGTTTCAACAAATTTACTTTTTATTAACTTCAGTGCACTCTGATAGTTACTATTCTATTATAATCCACTCCATTCTAATTTAGTCCATTATACTCCTTCCTTTCCATTCCATTCCAATTCATTTTGTTATTTTTATTAGTCAGGGCAATGCTTAGGCGCTAAAGCCCTAGATCTCAGTTGCTTAACAAAATTAACGTTTCTCTCATGCTCATGTCCTAGCCCAGTGCAGATCAGGCAGCTCTACTTCGTGGCCTCCTTCCTACTCCAGGGATCCAGGCTTTTTCCATATTACGATGCCACCATCTTCAACACAGGATTGTGGTAGATAGGAGTGAGAGGAGGAGAACAGAACAGGGAGACACACACACAGACTCTTCAGGGGATTTCATGGCTTATCTGACTTTTGCCTGCACTCGATGGCCAGAAACTAATAACCAGGCTCCACCCTAACTGTAAGGGCCACTGTGAAACATAGTCTGAGCATCCAAGGAAGAGGAAGTGGGATCCATGCGCACCCGGGCAGTCTATGCCACACTAGTTATGTCTAGTATATGTCTTTTTGTAGTTTGCTAAGGAAGAGGGAATGCTGGTTCTGACCCACTCCATGGGAGTCAGGACTCTTGCAATGGTTGCCAGTGCCTTCACTGGAAAAACCTGGCCCCAGAGGCCTGCCTTGACTTTTTCTCCCTGTAGACTAACTTTTCTTTGCTTCTGCCTTTCTCCTCTCATTTCATGGCATTTGACTGTGTTGTCCCTGACGAGGAGACCCTGACCACCTTCCCGACCACCTTCCTCTCCACCCCCACCACCCATTCTGTCCCTGACTTTGCCTGAGAACCTTCTGCCTCACATCCCAGACTCCCTGAAGGAGTGGGAGCCACGGCTCCTGTCTCCTGCCTTAGGCTGTCCTCCAGCTCTCTCAACCTGTCTACCTTCTCACCCTGGGCAGCCCTGGGGCCTGTGGGGAGCAGGCTTTGCTTCCATTTCCTGTCCTGAGATAGAAAACGAGACACAGGCTCTGCGGGGCAGCTAATGGTCCCTGGAACTGTGGGGCTCTGCCTAGGTCAGGACTGAAGTAATTGAGCCAGCCAGGCATGTAATAAGATAGCTCTCCCTGCTCCCTGCTTCCCCTGCCAACCCCCCCGCCCCCACGACTGCGGTGAGTGGCCATGGAATCTGATTCTAACAGCATCTTTATCTCCACAATAGGCCTCAGGGTTCATTATCTAAAAAGCATTGGCTGTTAGCAAAGTAGCAATTCTATTATCATAGAGGAGAGCTGTCCCTTTAAAACCAAGCAGCAGAGTGGAGGCCAGGCTCTTGCGTTCCCCAATTAAAAGACTTTCTGGTTCTGGAAGAATTGCTGGCTTACTGTTATTCAAGTTGAAAACAGTTTTAGTCAGTGTTTAAATGGTGCTTACCATGTGCTCGTTGGCTCACATGGTAAAGAATTTGCCTATAATGTAGGAGATCCCCAGCTTGGGAAGATCCCCTGGAGTAGGAAATGGCAACCCACTCCAGTATTCTTGCCTAGACAATTCCATGGACAGAGGAGCCTAGCAGGCTACAGTCCATGGAGTTGCAAAGAGTTGGACACGATTGAGTGACTGACTAACAACACCATGCGCTAGACATGGTTCCAGGTGCCTTACAATATTAACTCAGTTAAGCCTCTCAGAAATTCTACAGATGAGAAAACTGAGGCTCAGAGAGGGCAAGGATCTGCCCAAGGTCACACAGCTAAAAAAGAGTAGGGGCCGGATTCAACTTAGGCAGCCTGGCTCCAGAGACTGCCTTCTCAACTACTAGGTTATACTCTTCTCCTGAGAATAATTTTTATTTGTATATAATATTTATATGCTGCTTACAGTTCCTGAAAGGCTTTCACATACTTTTCTGATCCTCACAAGAACCCTGTGATCTAGACAGCCCGATGATAAGGGGGCTCCTAGATTATCATGAAGAAAATTGATATGCTTTAGAGCCAGCTTGAAGCAGCTTTCAAAAGCCAACTGTTAAAGTTTCAGGAATTTTGGAAGCCATTGTAAATGATGGTCATTTTTTTAAAAGTGAAATTGTAGAAATATATAATTAAATAAATTATATTCAAACAAAGGCAAGAAATACTCAAAATTCATAATTCCTTAACCCATTTACGCCATTTTACTCTTCTCTTGGCACTTGAGGTTACCTGTATCTCTGTTGCATGTTTCGGGGGGTGGGAGGGAAGCATGTACAATAGGATGCCACCCTGCAACTCTTCCCAACTCCGTATCTAGTGACATCACACTGGTAGCTTGAAGTCAGACATAGCTGACTCGTATTTATAGTCAGGTAGTATTTATACTGGGAAAATCAGCAGGTTTCTAGAAAGGAGTCCTCTCTGCCCTTCTTCCCTGAAGGCAGCTGGTTATTAAATATTTCCTGCTGCTACTGCTGCTGCTAAGTCACTTCAGTCATGTCCGACTCTGTGCGACCCCATAGACAGCAGCCCACCAGGCTCCGCCGTCCCTGGGATTCTCCAGGCAGGAACACTGGAGTGGGTTGCCATTTCCTTCTCCAATGTAAGAAAGTGAATAGTGCATCCCTATTCCCATGAGTCTGACCATCTCTGCTCCATGCATGTCTCAGGTGTCTGCTGCCTGTGACTTATCTTCCTGTCCTTCTCACTACTTGACTAACATGGTCTCCTTCCCCCCAAATTCCTTATCAAAACCCCAGCCCAGTCTCCAGCGTCTCTGTCCTTTCTCTCTTGGACTCCCACTTGCCGAAAGGACCGTCCCCAGAAGCCCACAGCTGCCTGCACTTGGCCTGAGTCCGCTGACATCCAGCCCCCTGCCTGGCTCTCATTCCTGCCAGGGCCAAGTTTTGCCTTCATTGCAACTTCCAAGCACAAAGACCCACCCACCCTCCTGTTTGCCCTCTCAGGCGCTGGAGTCAGTGAGGCTGACTGTTCTCTCCCACAGTCAGCCTGAGCCTGGTGGGCAAGGGGATGCTTAGCTTCTCTGTGTGTGTTCCCAGGAGCCCACTGCAGATCAAAGAACCGTCCTTCCCTAGTCTTAATGCAGAACACCCCTAACCATGCCAAACGCTATTTGGCAGCCTGGGCCTGACTTATGGGCATTCAGGGGAGCAGGGATGTTAGTGAACCAACTGATTCCTAATAAGCATAGAATATGCTTATTCATCTTCATTCTCTATGAAATGCATTTCATTTTTTAAAATTAAGGATTCCTTTTCATTTACTAGCTCCTTTGCAGCCCCATGGATTTGTAACAATTCCAGAACATTACCATAATATATGAATATATGTAGGGCCCATTACATGCCAGGCACTGTCATAACTGCTTGAATAATATGAAGATGTAGGTATGATTATCACCTTCATTTGAAAGGTGAGAAAAATGAGACACAGAGAGGTTAAAGAACTGGCTCAAGGTCACACAGCCTATAAAGGCAAATCCAGGTCTTGAACCCAGGCAGTCTGGCTTGAAAGTATATGCTTTTAATGGCTATGCTGAAGCGATCTTAAATCGACCTGGTGGTTTTCCCTCTAGGCTTTGACAGTATTCTGTTTATATTAGGGTTAAGAACTTACCGCATTCAATTGCTATTATCTGTCTACAAGTTTGTCTGTATCTGCCCTGGTTCTTCACCTTAAACCCCTTGAGGAAAGGAATCTTGCCTTACTTTTATTTTTGTCCAGGATCCAAGGCAGAGTATATGTTAAGTGCTCACCAAATGTTAGTTAAAATGAATGGCCCTCCTTGTTTTCGAGGAAACTCATAACTCTCAACTGAGACCCAGAGATCTGATAAAGAGGATGACAGAGGCCAGACAAGAACCCGGGTGGCCTGGCCCCGAGTCTGGCACTTGTTCTGCCCTGCCTCCATGTTCTTGTTAGCTTGGGGGACTGGAGGTAAGGTTATGGGGACGTAGAGCAGGCTGGCATTGCTCACCCATCATATTGGAACACTGGTCCATGGCTTCTCTCAGACAGAGTGTGCGTGTTCCAAACCCCGCGCCCCCCAGGACAGAGACAAAAGATAAATGGCCATTGCTGTGCTGATCACTCCTTGCTGGTGCAGGTGGACACAGTTTGGGCTGGAGGCCAGTCTCCAGCTTCATCTGATAAGATGTATAAATGCTCAGAGCACCGAAGATTTAAGAACAAAATCCGGAGTCTCCTCATTTATTTTGTGTGCATCAGGACTATTCCAGCCCAGATCCTATCAAGGAAAAGGCAGAGAGATCCCACTCCCACTACTAATACACACACACACACACACACACACACACACACATTTTGTCAGAGTCTCCTAACACAGGCAGAGATTACCTCAATTTCAACCACCTTTTTTTGAAGCTTTTGGTTTCAGCTAGCTGTTTTTATCCTTATCCCTAGGTAGAGAGAAGAAAAGAAAAAAAAAAAACTTCTGTTTAAGCTAATTGCCAATAGCCAAAAAAAGAAACATGGGGCGGTTCTGTGTTATTTTACAAAGCATAAACAAATGACAAGTAAAAAAAGATAACACCAGGGATTTAAAAAATCCAGTTAACCTCAGCGATATCACAAGGTCCGCGTAATTCATAGGAACTATACAATGAAATGTTGATAGCGTCACTAAGGTCCTGGCAAAGCTTGAAGCACCTTTGACAGATCAAAGAAAAAATAAAACATTATTCCATTTAGGTGCAGTGTTATGGATAACTTGGCATTATAGTTCTTTGGAAATGATTAACTCCATGTGGTATTGATGGTAACAATCCATTTTCTGGCATAATGAATTAGGCATTCCTCCATTGTTCTGTGGGGCTTGTAGCTTGGCTCCATTCTGTGTGTATATATCAATGGCAATTTTTTTATATCTTTCAGTTTCACACACACACAAAATAAAAACACACCCCATAGGCTGCCAGAGGAGAGAACACAAGCTCAAAGCTGATTTATTTGTATCACCCTGAGTAACCTATTTCCTACCTGAGACATGAAACCACATCAAGGGAGGAACTGTTTTTTACTTCTATGAACCAGGGGGGAAATTTCTACTCTTCAAGCTGGGAACTCTGAAACCTTGGCTGAAAAGTGTCCTTTTTTATCTAACACTTTCTCCTTCTGAAAAGCCCTTGTTTTTAAGGACTAATTCTTCCAAGCAAAACTCACCCATCAGGTATCTCACTCATGATTAGTTAATCTGTGAAAATGAGAAACAACCTCTAAGTGGCTGATATACTTTAGCAGCAAGAGATAATCACAGCCCCTAATTTCTGAAACTCATGATTGTCTTGTGACTCTGGGATTTTTAAACTGCAGGAACACCAATAGAAACGAGGTAAAAAGATAGAAGAGTCAGCTAGTGTGATATCTTTATTAAATTCCGTTGTAGTGTCCCTGTGTTGGGTTTGTTTTGTTTGTTTGTTTTTTAATGAGGAACTGCCTCTGAGAGTGCTAATCTGTCTTTAACATCATGGCATTTCCTTATAGTATGCTGAACCATCTCCGTGGCATTTAAAAGTGAAATATTTGCTTCAGAAATAAAAAAGATAGGCAATAAAATGTAGCTGTAAACAAGCCTTCATGGCTTTATTTTTCATAGATAAATACACAATAAGTTCAAACTAGAATTGAATTCCTAAAGCAATACTCCACTAATCTGTATTCGGGGGTCTCAAGCGTATTATCTGTAATTTACAACCAATTTAAATGGCATTAACAGTCTTCCCCTTCTGGGAATTTAAATTTGCATCCTACCATTGAATTAAACAATGATTGCATATTTTCTATAGGGGACGGACTGCTCTTTGATGCTTGTTTTGAATAATGAAGCATCTATTCATGCAGAGGGTGCAATGTGCTCCTTTGTCCTCAATGTAATTGAAGCAAAATGTGAGTTTAAAAGATTTTTCTCCTTAGCCAAAGGTTTGTTGATTGGTGTCTATTTTCATCTATTCAGAATTAAGAAAACAGTCATCTCTCACTGTCTTGGAAAATCATTTACCCAAAAAGGCCTTGAATGAACGGAGGTCAAATTTTGTCTAATTGGATCTTTTCAAAGATGGAACAAGATGTCAGAATATATTGCAAACTAACCTTTGGGGGAATTATACTGTGGAATAATTTACAATTCTTCTCTAGGACCAAGAGAATTAGATGTGGAGGATAAGGGAAAAGGAAGCCTGTTTCTGAAGTAAAGAACTTAAATAACCTTGCTCTCCCATGCTAAACAATACCAAGGTGGGAAGGGAGATAGGTTGCAAGTCATAGAATCTGAAGCCTTAGGAATTCAGGGATGGCAAATTCATGTGGGTGCTGTCTGTTTCCCATGGCAGATGCCAATAATCAATGACACCCCTCTCTGCCATTGAGGGAAGATGGAGCCTCATCATTAAGTGCTCAGGGCAGCCATTTTCAGTTAATCTACCTATCTCATTTAATAGATGGTTCTATAAAGACAGCATGTCCCTCCAAAGGTCTCAGATCAGAACTAAGAACTTGCCACCGTTGGTGGCTCAACAGTACCCTTTCCACCTAACACCACCAGCATGCTCCCTGAGCCTGTAAGTGCTCAGTAACTACTTACTTTAACTGAATGAATGAATACGAGATATATACACTATGAAAACTTCACCATTATGGGAAAGAAATTCCTTCTTTGGAATAAATAATCCTCTGACCCAGCTGACCATAATTAGACAAGGTCCAAATAATATTTATTATCTGTTTACCAAAGCTTTTATTCAGCAATAGAGAGTATCATATATATCAATAATATCAACAAGAACTAAGCACTTAAGAGAAGAAATTGTTTTCAAAGACCTTAAAGCTCTTTGGAAATAACATGCATTGCAAATCATCATTCAACAAAGAGGTAACTGAAGGACTCACTCTGCTGAATTTGAAATAAAATCATATTGAAAAACTGAATAATTCAGACTTTTCAAAAATTGAGATGGAATTTTCTGTTTATTATTCTGTGTTAGTATTCTAGAGTACTTCCCTTAAAGAAGTAAAAAACTAAGTGTTCCTGACACTTGTCTAGAGAATATCAAAGTTCTGCGATATTAAATGTCAGCCCTTTTGCTTTACAATCTTTACAACTTCAGGATTTGAAATGATGAAAATTATAAAAATTCAACTGTCCCACATTCTTACCATAAGTATAGCCCAGTGGTTCAGGCAGGGATACTTTTGCTCCCAAAGGGACATTTGGCAATGTCTAGAGACATTTTTGCCTGTCACAACTGACATCTATGAGTGGAGGCCAGGGCTGCTGCTGAACACCCTACAATATACAGGACAGCCTCCAACAACAGAGAGTTATCCAGTCCAAAATGTCAATAGTGCTGAGGCGGAGAAACCCTGGTCCATCCCCTCCACCTAGGACTGTTCAGATCCACTCATCCCTGCACTGAACTTAGAATGTATTGATCTGTAGTGAGGAGAACATTTAACTGTAATTATCAGAATATTTTATTTCTCTTTTTTCTTAAAATGGCCAAGTTCCTTACGCTGATGGAAAGGTAGGTATTGATTGATGTTCCTCTTGTTTGCCTTCTCCTGGAGCCAATCTATGGGTTAGTTCAGCTAGCTCAATTCTGGGATTTTCAAGAGCACAGAAAAGGATTTCAGGAGCTCCCCCAGGGTCCTAGATACGCTCTGCTAACGTACCGAACATTGATCTAATAAAGGCAGGCAGGGGCAGGAACTACCCACTACTGGGCAAAGCCCAGGATGGCATCCATTTGAAGGTTTCTGACCAAGTTGCATAGAGGACTTTTGTTGTTGTTCTTCCTCTCCTAATTCTAGTTCTGCTGCTAACTGACTTTGTGATCTGGGAGATTGGGTGCACACTGCTGATATTCTCTGCTTCTCAACAATTCTATTTTTTTTTTTTTACCCATACTGTTCTACTGGAAGATAAAGGGGGAGAGTAAAAGCTAAGACATTTCAAGTGCTATTCAGTGGGGGTAACACTTCTAACTCTGTGGGGTAGAGATTGTGTCCTGTTTACCCTGCAGCTCCATGGTTCCATGCTTGACACAAAATATGTGCTTAATAATAAGTATTGGCGTGCCTGCTAAGCCACTTCAGTCGTGTCCGACTCTGTGTGACCCTATGGACTGTAGCCTGCCAGGCTCCTTTGTCCATGGTATTCTCCAGGCAAGAATATTGGAGCGGGTTGTCATGCCCTCCTCCAGGGGATCTTCCCGACCTAGGGATCAAACCCGTGTCTGTTATGTCACCTGCGTTGGTAGGCGGGTTCTTTACCACTAGCACCACCTGGGAAGCCCGAAAGTATTAGTAATACTCTGGAAACTATTTGGCAGAATCTACTGAAACTGAATCTAGTAACTATACTGCAAGTTGTGTACCCTAAATAAATGGGTGCATACGTCCTGCAAAGGACAAGCACAAGATGGTTTATAGCAGCATTATCAATAATAGCTCCCCCACCAAAAAAAGAACTCAAGTGTTCAATGATAGGAGAATGGATAGTGTTCATACATTGGAATGATACAGTTCAAGAAAAAACAGTCAACTATTCTAAAAAGAAATTATACAAATGAACTTATTTACAAAACAGAAACAAATTCTCAAAGTTAGAGAATGAACTTATGGTTACTGGGGAAAGGGGAGGATGGAGGAAGGGATAGTTAGGGAATTTGGGGTGGACATGTACACACTGCTATATTTAAAATGGTAATCAATAAGGACCTACTGTATAGCACATGGAACTCTGCTCAATGTCATGTGGCAGCCTGGATGGGAGGGGAGTTTGGGGGAGAATGGATACATGTATATGTATGGCTGAGTTCCTTGGCTGTTCACTTGAAACTATCATAACATTGTTAATTGGCTATACCTCAATACAAAATAAACAGTTTTTTTTAATGACAAAAAAAAATTCAACTATTACACATACAAGTCTCAGCAGAGGGCCTGGTAGCAGGGGATACTTAGTAATGATAGTGACAATGGTAGTTACTGAGCATTCACCATGTGCCAGGGACTTTTGGGGGTTTACACAGACTAATTCATTTCACCATCAGAACAACTCTACGAGGCAGCTTCTATTTCTATTACTATTTTACGGAAGAGAATGGTGAGGCACAGAGAGGTTAAGTAAAATTTGGCTGAACTAACCTGAAATACAGATCCTTTCTGACATTTATTTTTTTTAGAAAAGTACCATATATAAAGCAAAATTGGGGAAATAAAAAGCAATGGCCTGCTTTATATTTAGTATGGACATATGTTTTCTCCCCTGCGTTTTAGTGCACGTTTTTCTTTTTCCTAGACCTTTCTGTCTGGTATCTCTTGGTCAGTATTATTTTTCAAAGTCCAAAGCCCATGCAGATGATGTTCTTGTGATTAAAGGCTATCATTTGAAGTGCTCAGTCAGTGGCAACCTGAGGAGGCATTTTGCCTTCGATCTGCCTCACCTGCCCAGCGACAGGGCTGCCTCTGGACCCGTGGAAGGCAGGAAGGCAGGAAGTCAATGGAAACCTGAGGGTGAAGGTTTTTTTTTTTCCTTTTGTGCCCCACTATGCGCCATGTGGAATCTTAGTTTCCTGACCAGGGATCGATCCCACACGCCCTGTAGGGAAGCCCAGAGCCCTAACCACTGGAATGCCAGGGAAGTCCCCCTGAGAGTGAAGTTCAGAGGCAGGTCCAGGGAGCTCAGGGCTCTCAGGTTCCCGTCAGGTCTGGCGGAGAGTGAAGGCCACGACCGTCCAGGAGCAGAGTAGCAAAGGGGCATTGGAAAGGGCCACTTCTCTCATTAGGCAGTTTCAAGATTTCCACAGTTAATGTGGCATCCATGCATTACAGTGGGCTCATGAAAATCTCGTTCAGGCTATTGTAGGCTTCGTTGTGCCCCCAAGAGTTTATCGGTTTGGTGTGGTGGTGCTGAGAAAATTGGAGTGAGGGAGAGTTACCCGAGTAATGAACACTGAGGTTGTGTCTCAACTGTTCACATTAAACACTTCTGCACATTATTTTGGACCCCCCAAGTCTCCCCCAGTGGCTCAGTTAGCAAAGAATCTGCCTGCAATGCAGGAGACCCGGGGTTGGATCCCTGGCTAGGGAAGATCCCCTGGAGTAGGAAATGGCACCCGACTCGAGCATTCTTACCTGGAAAATTCTGTGGACAGAGGAGCCTGACAGGCTACAGTCCGTGGGAATCTCCAAGAGTTGGACATGACTGAGCGACTGACTTTCACTTTCAATTTTCAAGTCTTCTCCATTAGGAAAGGAAATAAATACAGGCCATAAGGGAAGACTCACTCTTTCACTGCCACCCTCCTCCCATCGAGTTGGAAAAAGTTGCCATTGCTAATGACAAATTCATCTGTGGTGTGTGTGTACATGTGAGAGAGAGAGAGAACACGCATGGAGGGTTGCAATCACATCCTAGGCAGAAGCTGGAAGTTTATTTATGATTTGCTCAAGGTTTATTCCCCACCCCCATCCCTGCACCCCCCAAGGCAGGGTTTGGAGAGGGCAGAGATGGGACTATTAAATCCCCTCATCTGCAGCTCATCTCAGCTCTCTCGGCAGCTGGTGCCTCCCCTCTACAGAGCTGGTACTCAGGGAGGTCATTATTTGAGGAGCCGGGAGTTCTGCGCAGTGATGGATAGTGTGAGACCTGCTTTCTTGGGGGCTATTCTGGACAATGGTTGACTGTAACTCAAAAATTCAGTAGGTTCAATGCTTTCAACTGGATTTAACTAGCTGTCTTTCATGGGATCCAAAATAATAAATTGCCCCCCCCCCAAATTTTTAAAGAATCAATTTGAGAACAGAAGGCAGTGAGTTAGTCTTGGAATTCTCGAGACATTGAGTAAAAATTTCCTTTCTTAAAGAAAGTTTCTAGGGCTTTTTTAATTAAAAAAATATCTCACATAAGTACAACTATTTATTAATAGACTTAAAATTATATGAGTAATGGAGGATCACTGTAAAACTGATAAATTAGAGAAGTAAAAAGAGGAAATTACAGCACTCAAAGAACAAAAATTTGACATATAAACTTCATTTCCCCAAATGTATATGTGTATATTTCTATAACTCTTTTTTTATGGAATATGAACATGCTTAGTATTAGTGATTTGTAACCTGCTTTTTGTTCAATAAATAATATCACTTGAACATCTTTTCAAGTTAGTAAATAAGCTTCTGCACTATTATTTAATATAATAGTGTTCCATTGTGTGATGTACTAGAATTAATTTAACCAATCCCTTTTTATGGACATGTTCTTGAAACTGATTATTTCTTGTTTTCCGCCATCATAAATAAAACTGTGATGGGAATTTCCTGGCCCTCCAGTGGTTAGGCCTCGGAGCTTTTGTTGGGGAAGGCCTGATTTCAAGACCTGGACAGGGAACTAAGATCCTGCAAGCCACGTGGCATGACCAAAAAACAAAAGCAAAACAGACCTGAAGATTTTTAATTAACTTCCTTCCATTATTAAAACATGATCTCACTCATATCTAATAAATAAAAAATAAAACTGTGAAGAACAATCCTGTACACAAATCTTTGTTTATATTCATGCATATTCTCTTAGAATAACTTGCTAGAATTGTCACTGATAGGGCAAAGGACATTTTTAAGGCTTTTGATGTGTATTACCAAATTGCCTCCAGAAAGGCGGCACAGGCCCAATCATTCACCACCAGTGTATGAGAGTGCCTACTCCCAAGCACAGTGGGGGTTTGTTTAAACAACATTTTGAAAGCCTGTGATTAACTTCCTTTCTATTGCTTTTCACTTCATCCTATCATGTCCTTGGCGTCTCTCTGGTCTTTGCCCACTGCTCTGGTACTCTCAGAAAGCTAAGAAAGAGGGTAGAACCCTAAGCAGAATCCATTAAAGGAACTGGTTTTGGCAAACTCTCAAGGAATTTCAGCTTCATGCTGGAACAAGACAACACAAAGAGCTACCCATTCATTCTGTGCAGGAGGATATTTACATTACGTTTTATAACAGTCATAAATGAAAATGGCATTAATCTGCCAAGTTGTTGTTTTTAAAAGAGAAAAAGGGAGGAGGTGGTTGACCTACCAGAGAAAGCCCTATGTCTGCCAGAGCTTTGCTGTGAGTATGATTTTAAATAGCAGGGCAAAGGTGATGAAACCAGCTCAACATCTCTGTCTCCATGGCAACAGCATCCTTGCTCTAAGGCTCTGACACAGCGGCAGGGACCAAAATACACTCCTTGTGCACAATTACACTGCAAGTTAGGAGTTTCTTTTTATTCCTTGTAAAGGCACGATTTAAAAATATTAGCAAGGACAGAGAAAGAGCAAATCATCCACAGCTAGAGGAGAGTCTTTAAAATGACTAAGCGAAGAAAATGAATATCCAAAGGGCTTGATAAAGTCTGCAGCCCACACTTACTATGCACAGAAGAGATTGAAAATCTTTCTCATATGAGAATAGAAAAACTATCTATGCATGCATATAAGTGCGTGCATTAACTTTTTAAAATGTCCTTTCCTTAAATTTTTAATACAGGTCAGTCTTGCTTTCAGCATATCCACTTAGCTCAGGTTATGATTAAATCAATTAAAGCAACCACTGAATTTACATAGCTGGAAGCTCCTCATATGCTAAACTGAACAAAACTTCAAAGAAACCGCATTAGCCCTGATTTATGGAGGGCATAAGTGGCTCCCTTTAAGGTCAGTAAAAACCTATTGGTCACTAATGATCTTTGAATCCTGCCGAAGTCTACCTCACTGTTTATTTTTTTCTAGTTAATTAGTTAATTTTTTGCTGTGCTGGATCTTCATTGCTGTGCACCAGCTTTCTCTAGTTGCTTGGTGAGCGGGGCCACTCTCTAGTTGTGGTGCGTGGGCTTCTCATGGTTGCGGCTTCTCTTGCTGTGGAGCACAGGCTCTGGGGTGTGCAGGCATCAGTAGTTGTGGTGCACAGGCTTCAGCAGTTGCAGCTTGTGGACTCAGTAGTTGTAATGTGCAGGCTTAGTTGCCTCGAGGCATGTCAGATCTCAGTTCCTGGGCCAGGGATCAAACCTGTGCCCCTACATTGGCAGGTGGATTCTTATCCACTGGACCACCAGGGAAGTCCCTCTATTTCATTTTAAAGAAACTTGAAACTTAAAAAGTACAGGATGGTGATTATAAACTGTTGGGTTCTTTCTGAGCTGGCACCTCTGCTGGCAAGTGAGTCATATTCAAGATACCTGGGATGATGACATAACTACTGAAGCTCCTTAATCTTTAGTTCTTAGAGAACGTACCTCAATAAATGTTGGGCAAATAAATGAATGGACAAGAACTACCAAGGGAATGTGAAATAGACATGCAGTAGGTTTCCTATATGTATACTTCCACTGAACATGCCAAGACCATCTAAGTTGGGTGGATCTCAACCAGGGACAGTTGTGCCTCTCAGGAGACATCTGGCCATGTCTGGAAACATTTTTGCCCCAACTAGGGAAGGGGCCCTCCTGGCATCTAGTGGGTGGAGGCCAGGGACACTGCTCAACACCCTGCAGCGCCCAGGACAGCCCTTGACAACAAAGAATGATCCAGCACAAAATGTCAATAATGCTGAGGTGGAGAAACTCTAATCTAGTCTCATTGTCCATGTGGCAACTTTTGGTTCAAAGGGTTCTATGGGATGGTTTTAAAATTCTATATTCTGTATAAAGGCAAAATTCTTCTCGAATTGGCTATTAGTATTTTCCTCATTGTTTTTATTATCACATCATTTCTCCCTTGTTTTAACCACAATATGTTCTATTTTGTTTTTAGGTAAACACTCCTAAAAGTAAAATAAATAATTAATAATAAAAGCACAGAATTCATTCTTTCAATGAGAACATCTGCAAAGTGGCTGGCACAGAGGAATGTTCAATAAACATCAGCTATGGTTATTTTTCCATACATTTTTAGCATGGAAAAAACATGTACACAAAATAACACATTGTGGGTTCACTGTTAAGATAATAAATAATGAAAACCACATAAGTACACACTGCTCAACCCTTTTGAAACTCCTGTATGTCTCCTCCCTGATACTATTTCATCCTTCACCTCTGAAAACCATTATTCTACTCATGTTAATCACGTCCTTGATAGAGATACAGATATATAAGTTATTTGGCTTTTTTTCCCTTGAATCTTACATAAATGGAATCATACTATACAAATATTTTTGTGCGTTGTTTATTTCACTCAATGTTTTGCTTTTTAATGTTTCTCCATGTTCATGTGTAAAGGCATCATTTATCCATTTTCAATGCAGTGTATTATTCTACTGTGTGGTTATGTCACAATTTATTTATTCATTTTACCAGTGTTGGACATTGCTTTTTCAGTTTTTGCCTATCATAAATAAGGCTGCTATGTACATTGCTATACATCTCTCCTGGGGGGACATGCACAAGGGTTTCTTTAGAGTAAAATTAGTAGGCTGAAGGTTTCTGCATGTGAACTTTACTGCTACTGCTAAGTCACTTCAGTGGTGTCCGACTCTGTGCGACCCCATCCTTGGGATTCTCCAGGCAAGAACACTGGAGTGGGTTGCCATTTCCTTCTCCAATGCATAAAAGTGAAAAGAGAAAGTGAAGTCACTCCGTCGTGTCTGACTCTTAGCGACCCCATGGACTGCATCCTACCAGGCTCCTCCATCCATGGGATTTTCCAGGCAAGAATACTGGAGTGGGGTGCCATTGCCTTCTCCATGTGAACTTTACTAGGCAATGCCAAATTCTTTTCCAAAATTTTGTTGTACCAATTTACATACTTTTCAACAGTGTATACAGAATAGTATTGCTCTAAGAGACAGAAATAATCAACAATTGTTATGGTCACTTTTCAGTTTTGCTTTTTGGTAGGCATGAAATGGTATCTCATGGTGGTATTAATAATTAATTGATTAATTGTTAATGAAATGAGCAGCTTTTCAATTGTGTGTGGATCATTTGTGTTTCTCTTTTTATAAAATATTTGTTAAAGCCTTTCACATAATGAAAGGCTTGGGTTAATATGTATTGTAATACATAGTACAATGTATTGGGTTAATATGTATTGTAATAGGCAGACTTCCAAGATGACTTCCAATGATCCTCAATTCCTGATACTCATGCTCTTCTGTAACCCTTCCCCTTGAGTGTGGACTGGACCTAGTGATGTGCTTCCAACAAACGGAGTATGTCAAAAGTGGTGAGGTGTCCCTTCCAAGATTAGGTTCCAAAACACCGTGACTGTGTCTTGCTAGCATGCTCTCTCTTGCTGGCAGCCTCTGCTGCCCTCTGGCTTGCTCCCCTGATGAGGCCAACTGCCATGTGTGAGAGGCTCTGTAGATTGGCCCACGTGGCAAGGATCTGAGAGAGGCCTCCTGCCAACAGCTCATGAGGAACTGAGGCCCCAGTCCAACTCACAAGGAACCGAGTCCTGCCAACAACCACATGAGTGTGAGCTTGGAAGAGGATCCTGCCCATTCTGTCTTTGAGATGACTGCCACCTGTGAGAAGGCCTGAAGCAGAGGACCCTACTAAACCTCGTCCAGATTCCTGAACTACGGAAACTGTGAGGTCATAAATCTACATTGCTTTAAACTTATAAGTGTTGGGGTTATTTGTTACACAGCAATAGAAAACATACAAACACACATAAAGATGTGTGAGCTTGTATAAAAATGGATTTCATACATACATACATTCTGGATAAGAACTGTTAGTTTTATGTCTTGCAAATATCTTCATCAAAATTGTGGGTATTTTTTCACTTTATTAATTTTTTTTACATAAAGAAGTTTGGAAATTTAATGTAACCAAATGCATCAATCTTTTTCATTAAAGTTTAAACTTTTGTGTCTTATTTAAGAAATCATTCCCTACTCCCAGGGTAGTCATATCAATATTTTCTCATTTTCTTCTAAAAGGTTTGCGTTTCACATTTAAGTTCTTAATCCATCTGGAATGGATGTAATGGTTCATTTCATATGGTGTAAATGACATAGGGATTCGTTTTCATTCTTTCCTCTTAGGGATAGCCGATTTTCCCAAACCCATGTATCAAATAGTTCATTTTTTCTACCCAACTTGCAATTATAACTGTCATATATCAGGTTTTCATATATATGTATGAGTCTCTGTCTGGGGTTTCTTTTCTGTTTCATTGTCTAGCCCTTGTCAAGAGTACAGTGTCTTTACTATAGTTACATAACAAGTCATGATATTTGGGGAGTCAAATTTCTCCACCTGTTTTCTCTTTTTTATAGAAGCATCTGGGCTATCCTTGGGTATTATTATTCATGTATGCTTTAGAAACAGTATGCCAAGATCAAGCTTGTTGGAATTCCACTGAATTTGTAGATCAATTTGGGGACAGTAGAATCTTCCTATCTATGTTCATAGTTATGTTCATAAATGACTTATTTAGATTTTAACACCTTTCAATAAAATTTTACAATTATTTCATAGAATTCTTAAATATTTTTATTAGATTTATTCTTAGATACATTATATACTTCTGTTATCAGTATAATTGGTATAGTTTTAAGAATTATTTTCCTGATATGCAAAACTCTTAATGTACAAAAATCAAGTTGACATTTGTATACCGATGGAAGCTCCAAAATCATAATTACATTCAAGAAAAAAAATGATAATTTCCCCCTAACTTTATATGAAAGCATTTAAGGCATTAAAGGAAATAAAACTATAATTAAATTATAATCACTTTCTAATATAATTTATATATTTTTAAGCTAGAGTGAACTTAGACATTTTTCATTCATTGATATGAAAAATTAACCTGTATAGTTAAAACTAGATATTCTTTTATTTCTTCATATTTGGCTAATGTCAGTCCCTCCAAAGAACACCCAGGACTGATCTCCTTTAGGATGGACTGGTTGGATCTCCTTGCAGTCCAAGGGACTCTCAAGAGTCTTTTCCAACACCACAGTTCAAAAGTGTCAATTCTTCAGCGCTCAGCTTTCTTTATAGTCCAACTCTCACATCCATACACGACTACTGGAAAAACCATAGCCTTGACTAGACGGACCTTTGTTGGCAAAGTAATGTCTCTGCTTTTTAATATGCTGTCTGGGTTGGTCATAACTTTCCTCCCCAGGAGTAACCGTCTTTTAATTTCATGGCTGCAATCACCATCCGCAGTGATTTTGGAGCCCAGAAAAGTAAAGTCAGCCACTGTTTCCACTGTTTCCCCATCTATTTGCCATGAAGTGATAGGACCAGATGCCATGATCTTAGTTTTCTGAATGTTGAGCTTTAAGTCAACTTTTTCACTCTCCTCTTTCACTTTCATCAAGAGGCTCTTTAGTTCTTCACCTTCTGCCATAAGGGTGGTGTCATCTGCATATCTGAGGTTATTGATATTTCTCCCGGCAATCTTGATTCCAGCTTGTGCTTCTTCCAGCCCAGCGTTTCTCATGATGTTCTCTGCATATAAGTTAAATCAGCAGGGTGACAATATACAGTCTTGACATACTCCTTTTCCTATTTGGAACCAGTCTGTTGTTCCATATCCAGTTCTAACTGTTGCTTCCTGACCTATATACAGGTTTCTCAAGAGGCAGGTCAGGTGGTCTGGTAGTCCCATCTCTTTAAGAATTTTCCAGAGTTTGTTGTGGTCCACACAGTCAAAGGCTTTGGCATAGTCAATAAAGCAGAAATAGATGTTTTTCTGGAACTCTCTTGCTTTTTCAGTGATCCAGCGGATGATGGCAATTTGATCTCTGGTTCCTCTGCCCTTTCTAAAACCAGCTTGAATATCTGGGAGTTCACGGTTCACATATTGCTGAAGCTTGGCTTCAGAATTTTGAGCATTACTTTACTAGCATGTGAGATGAGTGCAATTGTACAGTAGTTTGAGCATTCTTTGGCATTGCCTTTCTTTGGGATTGGAATGAAAGCTGACCTTTTCCAGTCCTGTGGCCACCGCTGTGCTTTCCAAATTTGCTGACATATTGAGTGCAGCACTTTCACAGCATCATCTTTCAGGATTTGAAATAGCTCAACTGGAATTCCATCACCTCCACTAGCTTTGTTCATAGTGATGCTTCCTAAGGTCCGCCTGACTTCACATTCCAGGATGTCCAGCTCTAGGTGAGTTCTGGGTGTTCATTGGAGGGACTGATGTTGAAGCTAAAACTCCAGTACTTTGGCCACCTGATGCGGAGAGCTGACTCATTTGAAAAGACCCTGATGCTGGGAAAGATTGAGGGCAGGAGGAGAAGGGGACAAGAGGATGAGATGGTTGGATGGCATCACCGACACAATGGATATGGATTTGGGTGGACTCTGGGAGTTGGTGATGGACAGGGAGGCCTGGTGTGCTGCGGTTCATGGGGCAGCAAAGAGTCGGACACGACTGAGTGACTAGACTGAACTGAACTGAACAGAACTTTCTGGTTGTTGAGTTTCTAGCCCCGACTGCTCACCAGCACTGTTTGCTCCTTTGTCTGATGGACTGAGGTGTTATGGATTCTTTCTCCTGTACACATATGATTTCTTTACATCTATCCCCTATCCTCTCTTGAGGAATTTCCTACTCATAATAGTTAAGGGAAGCTAAGGTACTATAACAAAGAGAACCCAGGCAGCTCTGCCTCCTAGAGTCATTTAGGGACTCAGGTTCCTTCCATTTTGTAGTTTGCCAAACCCCTAGGGGAAAGGATCCTTAACTTGGGGGCCCATGGATCAAATTCTGGAGGTTCATGAACTTGCATGGGGGAAAATTATCATTATTGTAACTAACTTTGTATGAGTTTCCCATTGCTGCTGTAACAAATCACTACAAACTTAGTAACTTTAAGCAACACAATGTATTCTCTTAAAGTTGGAGATCAGGAGGACACTTGTGATTATGTTTAGGGCTCACCTGAACAATCCAGGATGATTTCCCATCTCAGTATTCTAACCTAAACACATTTTCTGTAAAGTCTCTCTTACCATGTAAGGCAAAAGTCACACATTCTGAGGATTAGGACATGGATACCTTTGGGGGCCAGTATTGGGTCTACCACAAATTCCTGATTGAAACTCAGCATTTCCTTATATTATGAATGCAGACAACAACTCATAGTAGTATTAGCAGTACCTAGGACTTTGTTGGGCTTCCCAGGAGGCACTAGTGGTAAAAAAAAAAAAAAAAAAAAAAAAACACCTGTCTGCCAAGGCAAGAGACACGAGACACGAGTTTGATCTCTGGGTTGGGAAGATCCCTTGGAGGAAGGAATGGCAACCCACTCCAGTGTTCTTGCCTGGAGAATTCCATGAACAGAGGAGGCTGGTGGGCTATAGTCCATGGGGTCACAAAGAGTCAGACACAACTGAGTACACATACACGCATGGGACTTTGTCACCAATAGAAATCACAGATGCTCTCTATCTCATATTACAATTATTGCAGATAGTTGGATTTATGGAAGTTATTAGACCCACTATCAGATCTTGTTAGCTAATGCATTACTATAAATGTACATACAGTACAATTTCACAGACTTGATAAATACAAATGGCTTTCTTTTTAATCCTATATTTTTCACCCTACACATTTAAACTTAAATTTGAAAGATTCTTTAGCTTCATCAAACTGGCATAACACTTATCATAAAACCTTCCCTACCTGCATGTCACCACCTGCATGGTTAAAGCTTGTCTGGTTCTAGCCTGAAAGTAGCAAGAAGCATGGAAGAGGCATATTCGTCTTTAAACCTAGGCACTGAAGTCATGCTTAGTCGCTCAGTCCTGTCTGACTCTTTGCAACCCCATGGACTGTAGTCTGTCAGGCTCCTCTGTCCATGGGGATTCTCCAGGAAAGAATACTAGAGTGGGTTGCCATGGGATGGGTTACCCACTCCGGTATTCATGGGCTTCCCTGGTGCCTTAGGTGGTAAAAAATCTGCCTGCAATGTGGGAGACCTGGAATCCATCCCTGGATTGGGAAGATCCCCTGGAGTAGGCACTGAAGGGACACATATTATTTCTTCACATTCCAGTTTCAAGAACATTAGTCTGCATCAGAATCCCCCAGAGGACTTGTTAAAACACACATGGTGGGCCCTAATCTCAGAGTTTCTTGGGTGGGGCCCAAGAACTTGCATTTCTAACCAACTCTCAGATGCTGCTGATGCTTTGAGAATCGCTGGTATGGAGCATAGTCAGATGGCCATAAATAGCTGCAAGGAATGCTGGGAAATGTGTAGCCAAGCAGTCATGTTTAAATATAGTGTTAGCCATACAGAAGGGCTCAAATAGAAGAACATGGGAAGGGTATTCAACATGTCTGGCAACAACTATGGTTGACGGGACAGATGGATTTTAGTGACCAGCTGTTAGCTTTCACCTACTAGAGTCTATCTACTGCCCTGACCCAAGTCTCCTATGAGGTATGCAGAAATCCAGGGAGTCCCCCGCAGACAGAGATGTGCAGGGTAAGTTTGTATAAGTAATGGGGAAGGTGTCCTTGTCCCATTCTGCTAACCTTTTATGGTTGGGAGTATCCAGGAACAGCTCCAATGAGGCCTATTGGAGTGCATATTTATTCTTTGAGCTGTGGTCCCAGGAATAGTGTAGAAACACAGCTTTTGACTCATGACTCATACTGATGGGTACCATGCCTGTATAGCTCAGGAGGGAAATCAGAATCCCCCACTGCTGTCATGAATATAGGAAACCCCACTAATGAGCTAGTGCAACAAAATAGTAAAGATGAAAGGTTGTAGGCCACCAATGAGACAGTATAACATAACCAAGATAGTAGATGTCATAGTGGGAAGGAATCTACCATCCCTGAGGAAAGCTTTGATCTGAAGCTATCCATTACACTGAGTACAACTGTCCCTTGGTATGTTGATTCATGGTTGGTTGAATCCATAGATGGGAGACCTGTGCATAGAGCAGACCGACTATACTGAGTCAATTTATATAAGGGATTTGAGCAGCTGCAGATTTTGGTACCTGCAAGAGTCCTGGGACCAATCCCCCATGAAGACTGTATCAGATGATGGAACCTTTTGAGAGGTTCCCTAATCAAGTCAGAGCTTCTCTTAAATAGTCTATATGCTGCTCTAGCAACACTTTGATTCAGCCAGATGATCTGTCTTGAGTCTCTACTGAATGGCTTGATACAGTAAACCGATTTCTAGGAACATCAACCTGGCAAGGATTACTCTGGGAGTTTGGGAAAGTTAAAAATCTTCTTAGCCTTAAATATTTCCATCTGCTAAATGGAGACTATATCATCTGTCCTCAGCAAGAGCAAGTTTGGCATATCAGAAAGCATGGGCTCTGTGGTCAGACTATCTGTGTGCAAACTGTAGAAATTGGAGGAAATGGTTGAATGTCCTTGAAAGGGAGCCTCAGTTTCTTCATCTCTAAGGTGGGGCTAATTATACTATCCTTACAGCATATGGTGTGTGCGTGCTCAGTCACTTTAGTTGTGTCCAACTCTTTGCTACCCCATGGACTGTAGCCCACCAGGCTCCTCTGTCCACGGGATTCTCCAGGCAAGACTACTGGAGTGGATTGCCATGCCCTCCTCCAGAGGATCTTCCCAGCCCAGGGATCGAACCTGCATCTCCTGTGTCTCCTGCATTGCAGGTGGATTCTTTACCACTGAGCCACTGGGGAAGCCCATAGCATATGGATGGAGGCTTCAAATTGCATTGGTAAAAACGTCTAGCCCAGTGCCTGATCCATTGTAAACACCCAACTCTCATTGGTGACTTGCCTCTTGCTCCTGTGCATGTTTTGCTTGGGGAGAGTTTGGGTATACCATTGCTGTAACTCAAAGAGTAATAAGAATTTATTGACATCTGCAGCATTATACTAGATGTATTTAGGGCAGCAAGGGAGTAGCTATGACAATAATAACCCATATATAGGAATTAAACTCCAGAACATGGAGACAAAAGAGAACTTGAGTTAATGTGCTTACTAAGGAAGAAAGACATTTTTTCCACCCCCCACCCACCCCGCCCCAGTGCAAGCTATTTTCCTAAAGACTCAAACAAGGAGGGTAAAGCTGAGGTTCTCTGACATAGAAGCTGAGCACTTCCTGCTCCTTTTCTTAAACCAAATCTAATAGCTGGGCTTTGTCCGAGAAACTTCATGAACTGTAATTGTAATTTCAAGAATCACTATACCAAGAGCCCTTGAAACCACTAATGGAGAGAAATTTGGGTCTTTTTGTACATCCTGCTATTTCCTTTCATATCATCAAAGATCCTTATAGGAATAACAAACAGTTGTTTGGATTCTGGTTGCAATGGCCCGGACCAAAGGCTAGAATGCACTCCTCTGCATGCAGTCTGGCTAGAAATAGTCATACAAGAAAGGAATTTTTTCCCCAACAAGCTCTTTAAGCCTCCCATGCTGGACCTGATTAATTCAGGAGAGCAGCGTCCAGGAAAATGCTTTTCATTCCAGTTAAGCTCTTTCTGGCTCTGTCTCTTTTCCTTCCTCAATTCAAGCAGTCTGAAGACGCACTTTCTAAAGCTTCCTAGTCTCTCTCTTACAGGAGAGGAATGCTCAGTCCCACAAAAGGAATACAGACATGATTCCTTCTAGATGGCTTTCGACTCAAGGGATTTCTGTCTTTCAGTGTCTTCGGAAGGTGAAGACAATTCCAATTTTTGTGGCATCGGAAAAAAATGGGGCAGATATCCATTAGTGGTAGAAAATTGGAATAATGACGATGACGACAACAATCGCCACAAAGCATGTCTAGGGCAACATCATTTTCAGTCTGTATATTTCTTCTAGACTAATTCCCACCACCCACCCCCACCCCCGCCGGCTTATGTGCCCAGTTTGAGTAATAATATGTCCTTGGTGCTGAGCAAAGCAGGTTGATTTCATCTAGTCTGCTCTCTGTGTTCCTTTTGTGGGAGGGCAAGATTGTAAAATGATGGTGGGGATAGTAAATTTTTGTTATTTATTGGCAGGACTTTCTATGCCCTTTGCTAAAAGCTCTCGTTGGGAGAAGCCGGCAGCAAGGAGGAAAGTATTTCTTTAGCATAATTGTCATTTTTCAGTGAACGGAATGTAGTTAAAAAGGTCATAAATGCTGCCTCTATCTATTCACAGAGTAGTATCATTACAAGTGCCAATATTTCATATTGAAGTTAAAATCAATTAATTCTTTCAAATTTCCTGTTTTCGAGTAAGTGACTAACGCTTTCATCGTTATATTAATTGTAGTCTCTGCAACCTTTAGGGACGTATTTAAACATGAGCACCCTGAGGATCACGAGTGGCAGCACGTGCTTCCCAAATTACTGAAAGCTGGTTTCATATCTGGTTGTAAAAATACAAATCGGCCTCTTTTACTCTGTGTCGGCTCAAAGAGCAGCTGCTTATGATATAAAAAATATGACGGCTGGCTGGTTTACGGCATCCACTATAAATACAAGGATATTTTATTCATCTGAAGAAAACCATGAATTGGATCAAGACAAGTTAGAAGAAAAAACAGGAGTTTAGATTTTAGTGAGTGTCACAAAACATATCCCAGGTGGAAGATTTGAGCCCTGGGCTGTTTTTCTAGCAGAAGCCCCTCTCTCTCACACCAAAACTGTCCCCAACATGTGGGATTCCCCAGAGCTACCACCATCCCTAAAGATTCATCTTCTCTCATAGATGCTGAGGCTAGTAGGCAAAGGAGGAGCTATTATTTTTGTCTACAGAAGAACTGGAATCATGGATATTTCCTTACAGTCAGATTAGTGAAAGACACCGGAGGTATTATCTAGTACGAATGCCCTTCACATTGGGAGGCATCATGTCAAAATTCCCCAAAAGTGAACTGCAAATATTAGTGTCCAAAAAGCCCCTGTATTATAAGTCGAGCCATTTCTTTTCAGGACATCAGACTTATTTGTATATGAGGCTAAAGTTTGATTCCCTATAACTTTACTGCATTGGCTTTAGTTCTGATTTTTCCAGCCCCACATATTTAATGAGTTATTTATATACTGCCTCATTCCATAGAGGATTTGAGGCGACTTACAACTAATAATATACACAGGGTATCCAAAGAGAGAAATGAAAAGTTGAGACAATCCGGTAAAGAGAACATGAGGGTTAGAAATTCATACACCAGGAGCCACATTCAAACCAGAAATATCTTTTACCAGGTCTTTTAGAGTTGTTGGAGGTGGCTGCCAATGTGGTTCCGTATCTCCTAAAAACCGGAGGGAAGAGACATGGAAGAAAGGCTTCATGAGAGCAGAAATATGTGTCTGTTTTGTTCCCTGCTGAGTCCTCAAACAGAGAACAGAATGTAACATAGTGGATGAGGTCCTTGACAATTTTCCTACAATGGGTCAAAGAATGAACTTCCTCCACTGGTTTTCATAATCATATTCAATATAGGCAGAAAGTACAAAGGCTGAAGTGCTATTCAGTAAAAAGGAATTCTACAAGAGGACAAAAAGTGAAATATAAGTCAAAAAAGCTTTAACTCCAAGTTTTTCAGAAGCACATGAGTATACTCCTAGAAGCTTATGTCTCCATCAGAGACAGAAATTAAATACAGATTAAACACCCTAGGTGCTAAATTTACTATAATTTGGAGTTGGGGAAAAAGAAATCAAGAAAAGAGACTGGTCCATCATTGAAACCCTTGCTACTCAAAGTATGCACAGACCAGCAGCTTTGGCACCACCTGGGGACTTGTTAGAAATTCAGAATCTCAATCTTTCTTCCAGAACTACTCAATTGGAACCCGCATGTTAATGATTTCCCCAGGTGATTTGTACACAGAAAAGTTTGAGAAGTGCCTCTTCAATCCATTATTTTTTATATTCAGAGACATATGGATCATTTGTGGAGCAAAATAGAAAATTTGCATAACTTTTAAAAGATAATATGAGAAACCCACTAATGACTGGCAGTTGGGGCCACACCTCTGGATGGGTCAGGAGGTTGTAGAGTGCAGGCTGTTCTGTCCTTAAAGATAGAAGTGTTGGAGAAGATTGCGCTGATTTGCTGAAAAAGATCTAAACTCTAAGTATTTAAAGACTGCTCTGAAGTCCTCATCCTCTCCTCACTTTGGTTTTTTGGGTTGTTGTTTTTTTTATTGAGTGTACAAGTTTGTCTGCCTTTAATCATTCTTCAAATCATGGCATTATTGACAGTGGCATCCTAGCAGACACACTGTCTGGAAAACAAAAAGTCTTTATAGCATTTGCTGATTGTTCATTGTTGTTCAGTCACTATGTCATGTCCAGCTCTTTGAGGTACCATGGACTGCAGCATGTCAGGCTTCCCTGCCCTTCACCATCTCCCGGAGCTTGCTCAAACTCATGTCCATTGAGTCAGTGATGCCATCCAACCACCTCATCCCCTGCCACACCTTCTCCTTCTGCCCTCAATCTTTCCCAGCATCAGGGTCTTTTCCAAGGAGTCAGTTCTTCGCATCAGGTGGCCAAAGTATTGGAGCTTCAGCATCAGTCGTTTCAATGAATATTCAGGGTTGATTTCCTTTTGTTGTTGTTCAGTAGACTCAGTAGTGTCCCACTCTTTGCGACGCCATGGACGGCAGCACGTCAGGATTCCCTGTCCTTCACCATCTCCCATAGCTTGCTCAAACTCTTGTCCATTCAATGTTTCCCAGCATCTGGGCATTTTCCAATGAGTTGACTATTGTCTGTGCCACCAGGGAAGACTGATTTCCTTTAGAATTGACTGACTTGATCTCCTTGCTGTCCAAAGGATTCTCAAGAGTCCTCTCCAGCACCACAATTGGAAAGCATCACTTTTTCGGTGCTCAGCCTTCCTGATGGTCCAACTCTCACATCCATACCTGACTACTGCAAAAATCATAGCTTTGACTACACAGACTTTTGTTGGCAAAATGATGTCTCTGCTTTTAAATAAGCTGTCTAGGTTTGTCAGAGCTTTTCTTCCAAGGATCAAGTGTCTTTAAATTTTGTAACTGCAGTCACCATCCACAGTGATTTTGGAGCCCAAGAAAATTCAATCTGTGACTGTTTCCACTTTTTCCCCATCTATTTGCCTGGAAGTGATGGGACAAGATGCCATGATCTTAGTATTTTTGATGTTGAGTTTCAAGTCAGTTTTTTCACTCTCCCATTTTGCCCTCATCAAGAAGTTCTTTAGCTCCTCTTCGTTTTCTGCCATTAGAGTGGTGTCATCTGCATATCTGAGGTTGTTATTTATCTTGGCAATCTTGATTCTAGCTTGAGTTTCATTCAGTCCAGCATATGCATGATGTGCTCTGCATATAAGTTAAATAAGCAGAGTGACAATATAAAGCACTGAGGTACTCCTTTCCCAATTTGGAACCAGCTGGTTGTTCCACAGTCGGTTCTAACTGTTGCTGCTTGATCCGCATACAGGTTTCTAAGGAGACAGGTAAGGTGGTCTGGCATTCCCATTTCTTTAAGAATTTTCCACAGTTTGCTATGATCCACACAAAGCCTTTAGCATAGTCAATAAAGCAGAAGAAGGTGTTTTTTTTTAAAATTCTCTTGCTTTTTCTATGATCCAGTGGATGTTGGCAATTTGATCTCTGGTTCCTCTGCCATTTCTAAACCCAGCTTGTACATATGGAAGTTCTTAGTTCATGTTCTGCTGAAGCCTAGTTTGGAGGATTTTGAGCATGACCTTACTTGAGCATGTGAAATGAGTGCAATTATATGGTGGTTTGAACATTCTCTGGCATTGCCTTTCTTCGGGATTGGAACGGAAACTGACCTTTCCCAGTCCTGTGGCCACTGCTGAGTTTTCCAATTTTTTTGGCTCATTGAGTGCAACACTTTAACCACATCATTTTTTAGGATTTGAAATAGCTCAGCTGGAATTCCATCACCCCCACTAGCTTTGTTCATAGTAATGCTTCCTAAGGCCCACTTGACTTCACACACCTGGATGTCTGGCTCTAGGTGAGTGGCCACACCATCGTGGTTATCTGTGTCATTATGATCTTTTCTGTATAGTTCTTCTGTGTATTCTTGCCACCTTTTCTGCTTCTGTTAGTTCCATGCTGTTTCTGTCCTTTATTGTACCCATTTTGCATTAAATGTTCCCTTAGTATCTCTAATTTTCTTAAAGAGATCTCTAGTCTTTCCCATTCTATTGTTTTCCTCTATTTCTTTGCTTTGTTCTCTTACAAAGGCTTTCTTATCTCTCCTTGCTATTCTCTGGAACTTTGTATTCAGCTGGGTATAAGTTTCCCTTTTTCCTTTGCCTTTTGCTTCTCTTCATTTCTCAGCTATTTGTAAGGCCTCCTCAGACAACCACTTTCCCTGAACAGTATGAAAAGATGAAAAGATATGACACCAGAAGATGAGCCCGCCAGGTCAGTAGGTGTCCAATATGCTACTAGGGAAGAGTGGAGATATAGCTCCAGAAAGAATGAAGAGGCTGGGCCAAAGTGGAAACAACGCTCAGTTGTGCCTGTGTCTGGTGGTGAAAGTAGAGTCTGATGCCATAAAGCACAATCCTGCATAGGAACCTGGAATGTCAGGTCCTCAAATCAAGTTAAATCGGACATGGTCAAGCAGGAGATGGCAAGAGTGCACATCAATATTTTAGGAGTCAATCAACTAAAATGGATGGGAGTGGGCAAATTTAATTCAGATGACCATTATATCTATGACTGTGGGCAAGAATCACTTAGAAGAAATGGAGTAGCCCTCATAGTCAACAGAAGAGTCTGAAATGCAGTACTTCGATGCAATCTCAAAAACAACAGAAAGATCTTGGTTCATTTCCAAGGCAAACCATTCAACATCACAGTAATCCAAGTCTATGCCCCAACCACTAATGCCTAAGAAGCTGAAGGCAAATGGTTCTATGAAGACTTACAAGACCTTCTAGAACTAACACACAAAAAAATATATCCTTTTCATTATTGGGGATTGGAATGCAAAAGTAGGAAGTCAAGAGATCCTAGGAGTAAAGTTTGGCCTTGAAGTGCAAAATGAAGCAAGACAAAGGCTAACAGAGTTTTGCCAAGAGAACACACTGGTCACAGCAAACACTCTTTTCTTCCAACACTTCATTTTGTACTCAAAGGCCAAATTTGTGTGACTCTACACATGGACATCACCAGACAGTCAATACTGAAATCAGATTGATTATATTCTTTGTAGTCAAAGATGGAGAAGCTCTATACAGTCAGCAAAAACAAGACCTAGACCTGACTGAGGCTCAGATCATGAGCTCCTTATTGCAAAATTCAGGCTTAAATTGAAGAAAGTAGGGAAAACCACTAGGTCATTCAGATATGACCTAAATCAAATCCCTTATGATTATATACTGGAGGTAACAAATAGATTCAGGGGACAAGATCTGATAGACAGAGTGCCTGAAAAACTATGGATGGAGGTTTGTAACATTTGCTGATTACCATGGTGTAAATAAATAATCCCACCATAGCCTGTTTCAGGATACCAAGGGGTTAGCAACCAGTTCACAAAATTCCTCAATACCTAGCAATTTCTAACAAGTGAGTACCAACTAGTTCCAGTGTACCATTAGTTCTAGACCCTTTTCCACCTTGGCTACCTGTCCCAGATCCACTGCAGTTTGTCAGCCTGCCATGATTTGAGTACCAAAACCCAGACAGAATTTGGCAGGTACCAAGTGCAATGGAGTTAACCTTCCTATTATACTATAATTAATGTAGTCCAAGATCACATTCAATTCTTGGCAGCCGGGCACACTTTGGCTCACAATGAGTTTATAATAAAATTCCCTGATAGCTCAGTTGGTAAAGAATCTGCCTGCAATGCAGGAGACCCTGGTTCGATTCCTGGGTCAGGAAGATCAGCTGGAGAAGGGATAGGCTACCCACTCTAGTATTCTTGGGCTTCCCTTGAGGCTCAGCTGGTAAAGAAGCTTCCTGCAATGGGGGAGACCTGGGTTTGATCCCTTGGTTGGGAAGATCCCCTGGAGAAGGGAAAGGCTACCCACTGCAGTATTCTGGCCTGGAGAATTCCATGGACTGTATAGTCCATGGGGGCGCAAAGAGTCAGACATGACTGAGTAACTTTCACTTTCACTTGCAAGACTCCCCCTTTATCACCACCATACTAATGCTGGTCCGTGTCTTTTTCATACTGTTTTTGTATAGTTCGATTTTAAACACAATATATACATTTACATGCATCCTTATTATATTTAATCTTGTTCATTTTAACTCTTCATTCTACCTTGTGGATAACCCTCTGACTTATGAACATGTCGCTGGCTATGGAATCTTTTCATCTCTGCTCTGCATTTTATACACATTCACTGAGCTTTCCTCATAAGAGTTTATTAGAGTGTTTAATAAGAAGTATAATAGGTGAGGGTTAAGAGGAAGGCTCTTACAACAGTACTGGAATCTAGCTCAACTTGACATTCAAGACCAGATATGAATTCACATATCTATTCTATCACCTCTTTGCTTCTCATCCACAAAAATATGATAGCTTTATTTAATAGCCTGCTGAGATCCAGATATATTATATCTAAGTCACTCTTCTTACTGGCAATTTTAGGAACACTATCCAGATGAGGGGAAGAGGAATTAAGTTTAGTTTTAGAAGGATTTTTTAATCACTTTTCATTGTAACTGTTTCCAAATCAACTGTTTAGTAATATACTTGTAATTTTTTCAAGGACCAATGCCTAGCTCAGTGACTTGGCACTATGGTGTTTCACTCAGAACCGGAAGGTTTCACCCATGCAGAAACCCAAGCAAACTGGGAGGGGCTGATCCTTGAAATTAGACTCAGGCGCTGGGATGGATGGGGAGTTGGAAGTGATCTGAGTGACAGGAGGAAGCTCTGACCCATGGGTGCAACATGGTGGGTGGAGAGTATAATTTCACACAATGCTTTGGCAAAGCAATTGTTGTCATGGAGGTCTCTCAAGAGGTAACAGGGAACAGAAACAGCAGGCAAGTAGAGGCAAGGAGAAGGTTCCGCACAATGACCTAAAGAGATTGGGATATAAGAGTCTTCTGTCCACGAGTTGCAAGCTAGGGCACAAGAACAGACTCCAGTACGTAAATTAGGGATGCCTAATGCAAGGAATTATGGGCTTCCCTGGTGGCTCAGAGGTTAAAGCATCTGCCTCCAATGCGGGAGACCCGGGTTTGATCCCTGGGTTGGGAAGATCCCCTGGAGAAGGAAATGGTAACCCACTCCAGTATTCTTGCCTGGAGAATCCCATGGACGGAGGAGCCTGGTAGGCTACAGTCCACGGGGTCGCAAAGAGTCAGACACGACTGAGCGACTTCACTTTCACTTTCAATGCAAGGAAGGATCCAGGACCCCAAACTGAGGCATAACGTCAGGGTGGGGATGGTAGCCAACAGGATATGGTGGTGGACTACAAAGCTATTAAGTTAGGACTTCTCTTACTGAAATCATCTGTTGCCTCAGAGCCTAGCTTGGGCTGAATTTTTAAGAGGATATCACATGATTCCCAGCCACAGGGAAAGAGAGAATAAGAGGGCACAGAAGTAGGCAGATACTGAAATTTTAAATCTATGAGCAGCACGGTGCAAAGCCAATTCAAAGAATTAGACTTCAGAGGCAAATCCTGGCTCCACCATCTACTGGCAGTATTTCTTGGACAGATTATTTAAACAGATATTATTTAAACAGATTATTTAACCCCTCTTTGCTCTGTTTTCTCATCTGAAAAGTGAAGACAGTATTAGTAGTTACCTCATAAGACTGTTGTGAGGAACTGGTGAAGCCACATTTGTAAAGCACTCTGAACCAGTGCCTGGCACCTAGTAAGTACTACGTACGTGTTTGCAACTAGTATCATTTGCCTTTTCCAATTGGAAAAAATCTGGATATATGCCAATTCTCTAGTGTTTATTCCCTTCTTCATCATTTTCCTTGTAACCAATAGCAGTTCTGTTATCTCATTTCCTTATTCTTTCAATGATCCCAGACATAATTTGTCCAGGAATCAAGATTTTTAAATTCACTTAAAGCAGATAAGAGATTTTAAAATATTGTTTAATATCTCTTCACTTCCTTCTTAAGCCTTGTATGAGATCACTGCTGAAATCTCACATATGAATCTGTCTGCTTCCCCTGTTCCTACTGTAAGATTATTTTTCTTGATGGAAATTGAAATTTGGAGGGGGATAGTCAATAAGATTTCAGGACAAAAGAGCCTTTTGAAGTCATGGAAAGTGGCCTTGATAGGTAACTAGAAGATCTGGTTTTGAATCTTGCTCTCTGACCTGGCAGTCTGAGTGTGGCAAGTGCCTAACTTCTCTGGTTCCTGCGTCCTTTTTTGTCAGAGAGAGGCTTTTGAATGAGATATACTCTGTGTCTGCTCAGTCTGCTGTGGTAGTTACTCACCAGGTGTGGCTACTGAACCCTTGAAATGTAACAAGTCTGAATTGAGATATGCTAGAAATGTACAATACCACATTTTGAAGATTTAGAGCCAAAAAGAATATAAAGTATCCCATTAATATCTTTTATATTGATCATATCTTGAAATGAGAATACCTTGAATATATTGTGTTAAATTAAATGTTATTACAGTTCGATTCACCTGTTTCTTTTCACTGTTTTTATGTGGCTACCGGAAAATTTAAAATTACAGAAGTGGCTCACATTATATTTGCATTGAACAGGGCTGCCTTATGGTTCCTTTTTGCTCCAATCATATATTATTCTACAATATTCTGATTGCTTGTCTTGCATCGGTGGTGTTTTCTGAAGTCTGAAATGACAGCCAATGGGATGAGATACAGTACAATTTCTAGTGGCGTTCTTGTCTGATTTTTCTCCCTGTCCCTAGCCTTGGCTGGTAAGAAGGGCTCGGTTCCTGAAGATGAATTATTAAACACAATGAAGTAAAATCACCATTGCCTTTTCCATTGCACAGAAATGTCAGCTGTTTACTACTGTAACTCACTCTGTTCTAACTTTCAAAATAATGTAGCAAAGGCATTCACAACTTAAACCCCCAGTGAATTTGAATTTGAATAATTAAGATTACTTGAAAAATGGTTTGGTGGCGACTGTTGCAATCCCATGGACAGAGGAGCCTGGCAGGCTCCAGTCCATGGGATTATCTAGGCAAGAATACTGGAGTGGAAAAATATCTTGCAGTTTATATCTCGACTTTCATTCTGGACTACCTACATGAGGATAAAAATATTGAACTTTGCTTTTAGGAGCTTGAAAGTATTACAATGGCTCTAAAAACATACAGCGAAAACTTATTTATAGTGACACCTGAGGAACACCTTAGTTTCCCTTCAGTATAATCTTGCTGGGCCAAAATCACTTTATAGCCAAGAAGAGTGATTATATTTTTTTGAAAAGAAGTTCCTGCCAAAATCAGTGAGGGAATTAGTGGCAGAAATCAGTAACACCAAACTAACACCAAGAGCGAGAGTGAGGACAAGAGCTAGTAAATGAGAGAGAGGAAGGGAAAGAGAAAGAAACTACACTTCTAAAAGCACTAAAAATAAAAAATTTCAAATTAGACTAAAAATATTCAAAATAATACAGGCCAGCACAAACCTGAATTCTCAGGAGGGCTAATCCAATGTTTATGATTTATAGTCCCTAAGAAAGACTACATTAACATGAGAAATCCCATATTCAACTTATATGCCTGATGTCACAGGACTTGAGACTTTGGGTTTATCATTGACATGATGGATATGCAACCAAGATGCTTTACTTCCTGACTCTTAAGAGAATAAATGCTTTTCCCTGAATTTTCTTTAACCTATTGCCAAAATTTGTTAGACCCAGCCATGATAAATAAAGACTATATTACAAAGAAATAACACTTCCAAGAAGAAAGAAATGAAAAGAACACACACACACACTTAAAAAAAAAAGCCTAAGCATTAAAAATATTCTACTATGAACCTATAAGTTTTTATTAAATCACCATCATGACAATGAAAATTTATGCATCTAAATGTATAACAGACATTACATACTATTTTGGAATATTTTCACCCCTGTAGCTATGGATGATGAGTATGTAGGGAGAAATAATGCCTCAGCAGCCAGTAATATATAGGTTTGGGTCATAAAACAAAATATCAAAACAATTTCTTGGTTTCTCCAAATAGAAGGCATTTGGTTTGTGATTCTAGGTTGGGGGTAAAAGTTAAAATGGGGAAAGAAATAGAAATAGAAAACAAGGGCCTTGAGGACTGAAAATGGTGGCCTTCACACCTTAAGGTTTTGCATGGAAAAATAAAATGGCTACACTCTTTTAATTAACATAGACTTGGCTAAGGCTGTCCTGCTTTCTGGGATTCTGATTCAATAAAGTCTGCCTGAGGAGCTGCGACCTTCTGAACATTTGCCACACGAAAAATCAAACAGGTCCTCTAACTCACAGAATTCTGTTTCACAGGACAGAGTAGTGGGCACTCTTGGTAAAAAGCATTCTAGGTCTTATTTAACCTTTGAGAACTGTTTGCCTTGAATTATTTGCATGGATGGCTATTGTTGTCATAAAGCTCATTTTGTTTGCTTTTTAGAATCATTTCATCATCAATGACAAATTTTTACATAGCATTTGAAGGGGTAGGATACCATCCAAGGATCTGGGGTTATAAAGAGAAAGGAGACACAGTCTTAGTATTCAAGGAGCTTATACAGTAGTTGGGGAGAGAATCAATTGAGAGCCACAAATATATAAGTAGTAATATAAGCATGGTGGGAGGCCAGACTTGTGTCTCAGTGGGATTCAGATGTGCATGGGCATGACCGCCAGATTGGTTTGGTGGGCTCACTTGGAAGCCTATTTGCATGGGTATTGAACAGCTGCTTTTAAAAAAATCCCTCTGCAACAGGACAAAAAGAGAAAAAAACCCCACAAATAACATTTTATCAGTAACAAAGCATAAGGGAATAGTGTTCTGAGTAAAACTCACAAGTTATACTGTATTTAACCCAGCTCTAAGGAAACATCACTTGGATTCTAGGAAGAAAGAAAGCTGTAAGTAAACATTTACTTTCACTACAACTGTAGAATATTAGAGAAAGAGCATGCCTTGAGACCCTTCTAGCCGAGTATAATACATGCAGACTGTGGTAGTCATTACTGCTATTCTCCAAATATTTCCTGCTCTCCGTTTTCTGAGCAAATGAGTTGGAATACACTTTCAGTTTGGGTGAGCCTGGTGACTAATTTTGGTATGTGGATGGACATGTGGATGTGGGTACAAAGTATGAAGATCCACGATTCTCAGGTTAACACCCACCAGAAAGCATCGACCACGGACAAGGCACTGAACAATTAAGCTGACAAAATGACCCAGGCAATTGATGCCATCCAGCTTTTGTCATTGACCACCACAGAACTGGCACAATGGAAACAATGGAGCAACAATGGTGTCAGAGATGGAGGTCACATGGGGGCCCAACAGGAAGCTGTTATTGCCACCTCAGTTGCCTAAACTGTTGGCATCATAGACCAATGTTGAGCCTCCGATAAGGTACTTTTTCTGAAGGAGACTGATGGGCCATGTGATAGCAACTGACATCATTTGACTCCTTTCCATCCTGGATAATCTAGCTGTTCATTCTCACAGAAATACTTATTTCAGATATGGGCTTGCCTTTTCTGCCTGCAGAGCCTCAACTAACTCCACTATTCAGAGGCTTACAAAATGCCTGACTGCATAAAACATAGCATCTGACCAGGATGCTTCATTTCACATGAAGGAGGTGGGGGAGTGGGCTCATAACCATAGGAGGCACCGGTTGCATTACACACTGTACCATTCGGAATACAACTGGCCATCATAGAGTAATAGGATTGCCTACTGAAGTACAGCTGAAATGTCAGCTCAGAGGAAAGACTTGGCAAGGCTGCAGTGCCATTCTCCAGGACTCAGTAAACACACTGAATCAGAGGTGTTGATGTGGCACCACATCCCCCACAGGAAAAGTCTGTGGATAGGTGAATCAAGAGATGGAAGCAGTAGTGATTTCACCTGACATTATTGCCAGTGACCCACTGGGGGACTTTGTGCTTCCCATTCCTTCAACTTTGGGCTCTGCTTAATAGTGTGTCCAAAGGGGTCATACTCTTGCCACCAAAGTCCCCCTTCAGAAGACATAGCGAGATATACCCGTCCCCCTGGGTTCCCTGGGTCCTAGGGCCAGCAAGCAAATAGGGAGTCATCATCCTCCAGGGGTAACTGACCCTGATCAGCACAAAAAGGCTGGGATCCTTTTATCCAGCAAGGGCAGGAAGGAACACACGTGGCAGTCCCTGTGGGCACCTTGTGGTACTCCCTTACCTGACTCTGATGGTGAACAGACATGTGCACCAAGCTCAGTCTGAGAAGAGAACAGTCGCCAAGGCTTAGGCTCCTCAGGAGCGAGAGAAAGCCATTGAGACCAGCAGAGATGGTAGCTGAGAGTGAAGGGCATTTAGAAAGGATGGTAGATTACGAAGGCAGCAAATACCATTTGCAGTCCCAAGTCCAACTGTAGCACTAGAGACTGGAGTTCCTCACATTAGTCTCTCTCTTCTAAGTTTCCCCTCAGGAAGACTCACTGGCCCTAGACTAACTCCTAGCTCCTGAAACCTGAACAGAGAAGTGAATTTGTGTGTCAACTACAAAGGGAAAAGCCTGAATTGCCTAGAACCATTTCTCTGTCATCCCCTCCCATCAAATGAGATTACGGAGATTTGATTCTGACCTCAGGTCTTCAAGGTCATTCACATCAAGAACCAGTCTTCCATACATCTGCCTCCATAGAGATGAAGTTATGAGACCAAATGTGCTTTGCTTCCATCTCCTTAATATCATTCTAAGCAGTGTATTGCTCTTTTGTCACCTATTTTAGCACTCTTCTCTCTCTTCTCTAGTTATTCTCTTCAGCACTGACTCACAATTATGCGTGTTGATGTTGTTCAGTAGCTCAGTCGTGTCCGACTCTTTGCTATTCCATTGAGTGCTGCAGGCCAGGCCTCCCTGTCCCTCACAATTGTGCATATTTTATCCTAAATTATTCTTATTATGGAAAACATATATGGAGGATCTGCCTTTACTTCAGTTTATCTTTAGGATTCAACATAACAGCCACCCAGAGGCACTTGGAATAACCATGCGGCTGCTGCCATGTGTACTTTGTCTTGCATATGTGGCAGTGATATATGGGTTAGAGTTCAGGTTCCCCAAGCACAACCCCTCCATGGCCATTTGTGACACTTGACACCTGCCCCCAGACAGATACTATGTGAATATAGGGAAGTGTGTCTTTATCTGGGAGGTGGATATTTGGAACGCTGTCTGTGGAAGTGAAGCAGTTTCTCATGATATTGCTCCATTTCTAGATCTGAGTACTAAAGTAATTCTCCTCGATGCAGGGTGATTGTCCCTAACTGCCCGGTAAGAACTAGAGATAAGGCACCGATAGTCCAAATTCCATGCAAGTCGCCCTGTGTGGGGGTGAGGAAGCACTCAGTGGCCTTGGTGTTGGAGACTGGGAAATGCTCAGCAGGGAGTCCCATTGCAGGAGATGATAATGGTGCCTGAAATGATGGACCAGTCAAAACTGTAACAAAGTATGGACAGAGGTTCAAAATAGTAACAGAACACTTCACCATATACTGGGTCATCAAGTCTCAATAAATTTCAAAGGATGGAAATCATTCAGATTCAGTTGTATATTCTTTGATCACAATGATCTTAACACTAGAAATCAATAACAAAAAGATTACTAGGCAATTCACAACTGATTGAAAGTTAAGCAATACACTTCTAAATAATCCATAAGTCAAAGAAGAAATCACAATGGAAATTAGAAACATTTTGGACTGATGATAAGGAAATACATTGCCTATCAATGTATCATAGATACAATGTATCAATGTATCTATGTATCATACAATCTATCAATGTATCATAGAGGGAAAATTATAGTTTTAAAAGTATGTACTAGGAAATACAGGCTGGGTCATATGGCAGTTCTATTTCCAGTTTTTTAAGAAATCTCCACACTGTTTTCCATAGCGGCTGTACTAGTTTGCATTCCCACCAACAGTGTAAGAGGGTTCCCTTTTCTCCACATATGGTGTTGGAGAAGACTCTTGAGAGTCCCTTGGACTGCAAGGAGATCCAACCAGTCCATCCTAAAGGAGATCAGTCCTGGGTGTTCATTGGAAGGACTGATGCTGAAGCTGAAACTCCAATACTTTGGCCACATCATGCGAAGAGTTGACTCGTTGGAAAAGACTGTGATGCCGGGAGGGATTGGGGGCAGAAGGAGAAGGGGACGACAGAGGATGAGATGGCTGGATGGCATCACCAACTCAATGGGCATGAGTTTGAGTAAACTCCGGGAGTTTGTGATGGACAGGGAGGCCTGGCGTGCTGCGAATCATGGGGTCGCAAAGAGTCGGACACGACTGAGCCACTGAACTGACTGACTGACTGACTGAAGGATGCATGGGGTTGCAAGTAATGGAAAGTGGTCTCAAATTGACTTACACAATGAGAAAATATATGAGCCTGATCACAAGGTGTCCAGAGTCAGGACAGACTTCAAGCACCTTATTTTGTATCTCCAGCTCCACTTTGCTTTGTCCAACTCTGTGGGTTGGCCACAGCAGCTCCAGATAAAACACGCAGACACAACAAACTCCAGGTCAAGAGTAGACTTCTCTCTGTGTGTCTCCTTTCCAGTCTCCATGGCAGAATTTCCTCTTATGTTTCATTGGCCCAGAGTGGGACATATGGGACATTTTCTTGGGCTCCAAAATCACTGCAGATGGTGACTGCAGCCATGAAATTGAAAGACAGTTGTTCCTTGGAAGAAAATCTATGACAAACTTAAGCATCATATTAAAAAGTAGAGACATTACTTTGCCAACAAAGGTCTGTCTAGTCAAAGCTATGGTTTTTCCAGTAGTCATATATGGATGTGAGAGTTGGACTATAAAGAAAGCTGAGTGCCAAAGAATTGATGCTTTTAAACTGTGGTGTTGGAGAAGACCCTGAGAGTCCCTTGGACTGCAAGTAGATTCAACCAGTCCATCCTAAAGGAGATCAGTCCTGAATATTCATTGGAAGGACTGATGCTGAAGCTGAAGCTCCAATACTTTGGCCACCTGATGCGAAGAACTGACTCCTTGGAAAAGACCCTGATGCTGGGAAAGATTTTGAAAGATGCTAGGAAAGGTTTGAAGGCAGGAGGAAAAGGGGATGACACAGGATGAGATAGTTGGATGGCATCACCGGCTTGATGGACATGAGTTTGAGCAAGCTCTGGGAGTTGGTGATGGACAGGGAAGCCTGGCATGCTGCAGTCCATGAAGTCGCAAAGAGTCAGACACAACTGAGTTACTGAGCTGAACTGAAATTAATTACTGATATAGGATTGCCATGATTGGTTCAGACCAATTTTCAAAAAGACATTTTACTCAAGTATAATGAACCTCAAAATATGTCTATAGATTGATGCACTTTTTTTTTTTACAAACTGGGTCCTTTATAACCAGCACTAGAAAGCATTTTAAACTTTGTGCAAGGGAACCCTTTGGCAGTGTGGTGAAGCCTAGGGACCCTTTTAAAGAATTCTTTTAACATAAAAAGTAAAATAAGAAGAATAAAAAATAAATCCAGTTATCTACAAATGGCATTACTAGCATTTTAATGCATTCATTCAGGTTAATTAACATTAATTTGGTCATTCAATAAATTCATGATATAACAATATGTATGCTTCTTTATCAACATATTAAACAACAAAATCTGGTAGTAGATATAATTACTATAATAATTCTGAATTGCTGATGAGCATAAAGGATTCCACTAGTGCCAGAGTCGTATTATATATATCATATATAAAGGCTCCTGCTAATATACTTCTGTGGTTTGTTGCCCACATTTATAATTAAAGGAAAAGCTATGTTTCAGTTAAAGATTAGTGAAAATAAAGAGGTATTTTTTCCATGCACTGTCATAGATGGCTCAAATTTTATTCTTGGACCAATTCAGGGTCGATAGGTCCAAGGTTAAGGACATCTGAAACTTGGTCTTCATCAGTTGAAGTGATCTGGATGTTGAGGGGTTGAAAACCATGACCCACCACAGTAAATGAAGGAAATTGGAGTTTTAGGTCCTGCAGATTCATTCATTAATTCAATCAATCAACATTTATTTGTCACACGCCCACTACGTGTTAGGCACCATGTTTTATACAGGTATCAGTGGTGAATTAAGTGACATAATCCCTTACCTTGTGGAGTTTTTAGGCCGCTGGAGAGGAAAAACAGTAAAGATGTAAATAGAGGTGATCTGAAGATTCAGAGAGAGGGTAAATTGACGATTTGAGCTGGAATGGAGAGGGCTCATTCAAACCAAAGGATGGATAAGATGTTAGCTGAATTCATTATAGGTAATTGCCAAGAACTTCTCCTGAGCAAAGCAGGCTTTCCAGTGGGGCCACTCTGGACCGCTTATGAGTGCCTCTCTGGAATAGTCCTGTCTTCAGTAAAGCCTGGTCCTCAGTGTGGTGGGTAGTCCTATTTAATTTGACACTATTCAGTAACGGTCCCTATGATTCTCCTTGCCATTTTGGTGTTTTCCACCAAAGCTTTCTGCTAAAACCATGAGCTCATCTTATAGTGATTTGCCTTAAGATGCTATCTCCAACAACACATTATGTCTCCAGCCTGCAACTGCCACTATCAGTAAAGGCATTTCAGGAAACACCTTGAATTCCTGAGCAAACAACTTCTTTACCTCCTTGCCTCCTTCGTTATATTTATTGAGTACCCGATGGATAATAAGCATGATTCTGGGAGCAATGACCACATAGATTAATAAGACATGGCTCTACCACCAAGCAAAAAACAAGCGGAGGGAGACAGGCATATAAAACCAGTAAATGCCAGATGGTGTCCCAGCTGCGCGGGGGGAGAGTCCGTGGGGATTGCAGTTGGGATGCAAAGGCTGGAAGGGACAACACTGCCAGGTCTGGAGTGGGAAGTGGCAGAAAGGGTTTCATAAGAAGTTAATTCTTAAGCTTTACCTGGGAAGAAGGGTGAATGGAGTGTTGCTGGGTGGTGAAGGAAGAAGGAGTTTTCTCAGCTATGCACTCATCAGCCACCATGGCCTTCCTCTACCCAGGGGAACCATGAATTCCCAGTCAAGACCCCAATGAGGTGATCCTAAAATTAGAAGTGACCATCATTCAACCTTGTTTTCCTTGCTTTTCTTCAATGGTGTTTGAAAACATGTGAGCTAAAAAAGCCACTCAGTCAAAAGAAAAGAAATCAGAACTAAGCAAGTGGGCAAGAATCAGAAATAGCCCGATAAGAGTAAGGAAGGGAAATGAAGTATGTATTTTCATGTTAAGTAAGGCAGTAAATATTCTTTAGGTCCTCAAATCACCATAAATGAATAAAGTGTTACATCTCCTTATATTGGCTTATATGGTTCTGGACCTTGGCTACAGAGGAGAAGTACCTGGAAATGACCAATTCCTAGGGTACACCCCCAAACAATTAAATCAGCATCTTTAGGGGCAAGACACATGCATTTGCATTTTTTCAAAGCTCCCCAAGATGCAGTCCAAGTAAGGAATTGGTGCCCACATGACAAGGGGTCAGCAAGCTTTGTCTGGAAAGCTACAGACAGTAAATATTTTGGCCTTTGCAGGCCATAGAGTCTGTCGTAACCACTCAATTCTGCCATGACCGATCAAAAGCAGCTACCGACAATAAACGTCGGCATGGTTTGTGTCACCAAGAAAACTTGTTTTATGGACACTGAAATTTGAATTTCATGTAGTTTTTAGGTGTCACAAAATATTTGTGTTTTGATTTTTTCCCCTACCATTGATAAATGTAAAAACCATTCTTAGCTACCAACCATACAAAAACAGGAGGCAGGCAGATTTGGCCCACCAGCCATTGCTGGCTATTTCCTACTATAGGCAACATGAGACACTGGAGCGAGGAGAACAAAATGGAAAGCTTCCACTGCCTCCTTGGTGAAATGTCAACTTGAAAATAAAGCTTAATCCCATGGGGCTGGGCATTTTTGTCTGCATCCTGAATTTTCTCTCTAAAAATTCATGCTTAATACTATATAGACATTGTTAAAACTGTATTGTACTGCTCTTTAAAAAAAAAGCAGGTAAGGTGAACAAGATATACAAAAACAAGTTTTCAAAATATGGTTCTATAACTCTATGCAATATCCATTTTTGAACTGCCAATATTGCAACCTGCTTTGCAATTTCATCAAATTGGCAGAAACAATTGGATAGGGTTGGGAAACGATGACTTGCCAAATGTCGCCTGAGCCAGCAGGGGCTGGAAACAGCCTTGCTGACGAGGCTCCAGCTTGGTGAATGCATACACAGCTATAACCAACCTGTTCTCAACCGAGTAATTACCTTCTCCTGGGGAGAGAGAGTGGTATTAAAAATTTGCAGAAAGACAGCATACTGTAGGTGGGGAGAAGAAGAATGGGACACAGAAAGAAGAGAGGGCAGCAGGGAAATAAATTCCTGAAAGATAAAAGAGAGGATGGATATGGAGAGACTCACAAAAATTCCATCTGGGAAAATCATCCAGGAGATGGAAAAGGAAACTAAAGGGCTGGCAGGTGAACAAGACTGGCTTTTAACGGCTTAATAATAGGGATGTTTGGTAACCAATGAGGTTAATGCACAAGTGACATAAAGCAGCAGGGGATCTCGCAGGGACCCAAAGCACACACTAATTGAAGGACATTTAATACAGGATAATAGCAGAAAGATAGGACTGTGGCTGGATCTGCTTCCCTTCATTCACAAAGGATGAGCTGGCAGAATTTCATAGCTTGGCACTGTCATTTGAGAGAAGCAGCGGTCATGATTGAAAAAGTCTTCTTTTTAATGTGGGAACCAAGAGAGGGAAGGAAGCAGGAAAGGAAGGAAGGAAGTGAGGAAGGGAGGGGGGAAAGGAAAGAGGGAGGGGAGCTAACAAATGAAGTTAATGAGAGGCCCTGTGCTAGTGATGTCAGGGTTTGGGAGTTATTATCTGCCATTCATTAGAAAATACCCTTTTAGGGCAGCTGATCTCTAGGTTGGCTTCTCAAACTTTGATGTGCAAACAAATCACCCCAGGAGCTCTTTAAAAGGTGGTAAGGCTGGGGTGGGGCCTGAGAGTCTATGTTTCTAGCAAACTGTATTTGTAATGCTGCTGGTCCCAGGACCACACTTTGAGTAGCCAGGCTCTAGGCCTGGGCTGTCCAGCACAGTAGCCAGTAACCATTGGTAGCCACTGAGCACTTGAAATGTGATCGATCCAAGTTAAGGTGTGTTGTATCAATATATTCCAAAGATTTAGTAAAAAAAAAAAAAGAATCTAAAGAATCTACAATGTGTTATTGAAATGATACAGTTTGGATATGTTGGGTTAAATAAAATATATTGTTACAATTATTTTAACTTCTTTCTTTTTCAGTTTTTAAAATGGGGTTTCTTAAAAGTTAAAATTACACATGTGGCTCGTGTTCTATTTCTATTGGTCGGCACAGCTCTAGGCTCTTCGTCCTCACTGTCTTCTCTGATTTAAGTTATAAAAACAGTACTGAGCAGTTTGCATGGTTAATCCACAAGTGATGGGCATGCACCCTCTCTCCTTTTTACCTTTTCTGTTCTCTTCCCTAGCTCCTTGCAGATCCTGCTCTCCCAGTTTTCGCCAGGAAAATATAAGGAAATCTTAGACATTTTAACAAAAGGCGCCCATGAGTTCATTGCCCCATATTAAACTCCCTCCTCACACAAGCATTTACTTCGGCAGAGCCCTGGCTTGTTCATTAAACCAACACTGGCAAAAATAAGACACAGATGCTGCGCTCAAGTTCATAGTCCAGAGGAGCAAAAACAGAGGTAAATAAGGACATATACCACAGTATTCTGGGTGCTGTAATAGAATACATCCAAGGGTCACAGTGGAGATATGATCTAAGCCAGTTCCACTGGCCAGCACTTTCTCTGTCTGCTGGATTAGCTCTGTGACTTTAGACAGTGACTTCAGATCAATTTGCGTCTAAGCTTCAGCATCTGTTTAATGGGAACAATAACTGACTTATCTCAGAGTGTCGGTATGAAAGCTAAATGAGTTTATATTTATAAAGCACTTAGGTTAGTGCTTGACACAATGAAAGCTCCATATGAAACGTGAAAGTGTTAGTCGCTTCAGTCATGTCAGACTCTGTGCGACCACATGGACTGCAGCCTGCCAGGCTCCTCTGTCCATGGGATTCTCCAGGCAAGAGTACTGGAGTGGGTAGCCATTACCTTCTCTAGGGGATTTTCCTGACCCAGGGATCAAACCCAGGTCTCCTGCATTTCAGGCAGATTCTTTACTGCCTGAGCCACCAGGGAATCCCATAAGCTCCATATACATGTTAGCTAAATAAATAGACTTGACTGGCCATTGTCAACCTGCTGATGAGTGTTTTTAGGCATAAATGTCTAAATATAAATATGATCTCACCCCATCTCAATGACCTTATGGAATTCAGTACTAAAGTGCTGTAAATGACCCAAGTGGATGAATAACTTGCTGATTCACACACTTGAATACTACACAGAAATTAAAAAAGAAATAAATTACTGCTGCTCACAACACCATGGATGCACCAAGGACAAGTTTTGCAGACCTAATGTTGAGCAAAAGAAGCCAGACACACAAAAGCACATGCTGTGTGGTTCCATTTATATGAAGTTCAAAAATATGCAAAACTAATCTGGTGAAAGATTATCTTTACTTCTGGGGTGTTGGCAATGCCTGGGGACATATGAATCAGGCTTCTGGGTGCTGATAATGTACACTTTGACCTGGCGTGCATTCACCTGGTGTTAAAATTCACTGAGCTATACACCTGAAATACCTACACTTTATATTATGCATATTAGTCCATAATATAAGCAAAAGAATGAGAAGCTGCAGAGTTCTTTTAAAGTTTTAGTTGGAAAATACAGCCATGTACCTCTGGGTATAAAGATGTCAAAACCCACCTAACAAAGAGAGGTCATTCTGAACACCTTGCTTCTATTCCGATTATTTTGATCTCTGACCCAGAATTAAGCCCTTATTAGAGTAGGAGAAGTGAGCGAATGAGGTGAAAACAAAATTAGAGAAAAGGAAGCAAATCAGAACGGAGCAGACTCTCATGAGCCCTAGGAACCCCAGAAGTGTGTGAAGAACAGTCTGAGTATGTTGGAGCAGAGCGTCTGGAGAGAAAAACTAGCCAAATGTTCTTCTTCAGATCTTCTTGTGAAGCTGAACTTTGCTCTTCCCTAAGATTTTTCTAAATACTCCTATATTTTAGGAGTTCCACCAGCAGGGTTTCTTCAGTTCCCTGTGGGACTACAAATTTTTCTCACTGCATTTTTTAGAAGCACTAGGGGTGCTACAAGAGGATGGTACTGGCTACATCACATGGTCTTGTATTTAAGAGTCAAATGGACAGGCTTTATTCAGAGAATATCCAAAAGGCATAGCAGAAGGACCGAGAACTGAGAAGAGTCTTTCTCACAGCTGTGGGAAGATCATCAAATGTCCAAAAGGGATATGTGCAGAGAAAGGGGTGTTCATGATTATTTTCACTTTGTTTCAAAACCAATTATTAATTTTGACAATTATATTCTGTTAATATTCACACACTACTTCCCTGGTGGCTCAGATGGTAAAGAATCTGCCTGCAATGCAGGACACCTGGGTTCAATCCATGGATTGGGAGGATCCCCTGGAGGAGGGCATGGCAATCCACTCCAGTATTCTTGCCTGGGGAATCCCATGGACAGACGAGCCTGGTAGGCTACAGTCCATGGGGTCACACAGAGTTGGACACAACTGAGCGACTAAGCACACATAGCACTAATAACACAAAGAAAAAGCATTTTCTCAATTTCACGACAATTCAACCTAGCAATGGTGGTGGTTTAGTCGCTAAGTCGTGCCTGACTCTTGCAACCCCATAGACTGTAGCCTGCCAGGCTCCTCTGTCCATGGGATTCTCCAGGCAAGAATACTGGAGTGGGTTGCCTTATCCTCCTCCAGGGGATCTTCCCCACCTAGGAATCAAACCCGAGTCTCCTGCATTGCAAGCAGGTTCTTTACCAACTGACCTACGAGGAAAGCCCAACCTAGCAATAATCCTTTATTATCTTAAGTATCCCCCTATTTGTGAATAACATGGTGAGGATGAAAGAATCTAAGATGAAAAGATGAGAGAACAGGGTTGTCATTGTAACCCAGCCACTGTTTAGCTGTAAGATTTTACCTATCTGGACCACAGTTACTTTTCTTCAAAATACTTATTTATGTATGTATGGCTATGTCAGGTCTGTGTTGTGGCACTCCAGCTCTCTACTTGTGGTGCATGGGGCTGGCTGTCCCATGGTATGTGGGACCCTAGTTTCCTGACCAGGAATAAAACCTACATCCCCTGCATTGGAAGGTGGATTCCCAACCACTAGAACACCAGGGAAGTCCCTGGACCACAGTTACTTTGATTATAAAATGAGGATGAAGAAGTAAGAGCAGAGGGCTCTGGACTTTAATTCTAAGAAATTTACATCCCCCTACCTTCACCACTTCCAACCGGCAGCAGCTACATTTCTTTGTCTGAGGACTATCTGTAGCCATTGAAGTCAGATTTGTCTGCCTTTGTGGCAGGACAGAAATGCCAGGGAATGAACACCATTTGGAAGGAACTCCTCCAATAATACTGGAGAGTTGATGTATAAATACCCCAGTTCTCTTGCCCTCAGGTAGAAGAACCCTGAACTATGTGTTTTATGCTATCTCCTCAGAATTTCCCAGGGAGATCAAGTTCCACTCAATCAACATGGTAATTTATTCGATAATGAATCCTTTGTTCACTGCTTTCCCTTCCCCGTATCACTTCCCCAAACCCCCACCAGACATCACCCGAAGAAACTATTTATACCACAACCCTTGATATTGACAGAGAAGGAAATAGCAACCCACTCCAGTATTCTTGCCTGGCGAATTCCATGTACAGAGGAGCCTGGTGGGCTACAGTCCATGGGGTTGCAAAGACTTGGACACAGCTAAGTGACTAACACTTTTTAATATTGACATCATCTTCTGGGTGAACTTAAACTAAGGCAAAACTCCACAAACCAAACACTGTGGTAATAGTGTTCTTGAAGGCTGCTGAAAAATGGTTCTCTCCACAGACAGGAATTTTACGGAGTTTAGGAGATAATGTGAAGAAAGGAAGGATCATTGCCATTCAGGTACAAAATTGTGGGCAAGACCACTTAACCAACCGCTCTTCTCCTATCAGAATGTCAGTCCCTTTAGGCATTTTAACTGCTTAAAATGTACAAGAATTAGTAGAAGTTTGGAAAACTTGCACCATCTGGCTAAATCTAGCCTGGTGTCCAGGAGATTCACTAAATTTGATGTATAATCCATTAAAGAAGGTAATGAAATAGCCATTTTTCAAAGATTTAAATTAAACCATTGGGTAAGAGTTCATCCCTCCAATTTCCTGGCAGACTTCCTTTTTTATTTATTTAATTTTTTGCTGGCAGAGACTTTCAAATCTGCTGCACCAAGTAGTTTCCATTATCAGGTATATTCTACATCTTCTGAAGGAATCAGTATGAGGCTTTTTTTTAATGCAGAGGGAAAAAAATAGTAATTGGTTACCTTTGATCTCAAAGAAGGCTGTCCTTTCACTTCCATTCCTCTCCTCCTCTCTCAGTGCAGAAGTGCTGTTACCTAAGGACTGTGTAGAAAAAACTGTTCACAGCTACCATGTTTATTCCTACCCCTTCTCCCTTCTCCATCACAGCACACAGCACTTGGAAAAGTCAGACTCATGTTTCCACTTTCCCTTATATGAAAGTGGCCATGTTACCTAATTCTGACCAATAAGACTAATGGGAAAGTCTGCCGAGAGGTTTTGCAGGAGAGAAGTATGTGAGGAGACTGCCTTTATGGCCCATCCCTTCTTACACAGATGTGGTGCTTGGAGACATAGTAGCTATCTGTGACCAGGAGGAGAGACACTACCAGAACATTGAAAATGGGCAAGAGGAAAACTGGAAAGAGCCTGAGTCACTGGGCTGCACCCAAGCTGCCAAATCAACTCCAAGACCACCAGCTCCCTTGTTAAATAAATACTAAATACACCTCTGGTTTAGTCCACTATTCAAGAGATTTTTCACACTGCCAAAAGTATTCCCAGTTGATACAGTAGATTCCTAGAGTAATTTTTAAAAATTGAAGTATAATACATACGGAAATATGCAGAAATCATAACTATGCAACTTGAAGAATTTTCACAGAATGGCTTTTGTCTTGAAATCTCCATTACCCAAACTCTTTAAAACAGTGACAGTGGTTAAGAGCACAGACTCTGGAGCCAGACTGCTGTGTTCGAAACCCAGATCCACCACTTACTAACTCAATGACCTTGGGCAAATTATTTAACTTCTCTGTCCCTTGGTTTTCTCACTTATATTATGAAAATGTCAATACTATATATGTCGTAGGGTTTTTGCAAGGATTAAATACATTAATGTTTTTAAAATATAAGTATCAGCCACATAGTGTGTGCTTAGTAAGTAGTTGTTAGATATACATAATGTTAACCAGGGTATAACTCAGGAGGAAAGTAGAATAGGAAGGATCTGGAAGAGTGAGTAAATGTTTGAGTGTAGTCCCTCACCTCTGTCCTGAGATGATCTTGCAAGGTAAAATGCCTAATGAACTAGTAAATGCTAAAAAAATATTGTCCAACCTGGAGCTGTAAATGGAGCACAGACCTCAGAAGCTGGGCAGTTCTTAACTGGGATCCAATGACGTGCTCCTAGAAATCCACCATCCTTGATGTGGCCTTTGTACTAAGTGAGCAAAAATAGGCATATACGTATTTTACTATGGAGAGGATCCAGAGTTCTCATCAGACTCTCAGAGGGACCCATGATCCACAAAAGGTTAAAACTACTTACTAGTTCATCTCCATGACATCAGAGTTATGGCCCAAAGAGAGGGCACCTGACTTCAACTGAATTGTCACATTTAACTTTATTTACATCTCTCTAGAAGATAAATGAGGTCAAAGAAAATGTTATTCTACTCCAAAATCCTAGTGTATTCCAGTGGAAGGGACTTAGAAGCTTTTCAAATAGAATCCTACTGCATTTACAGAAGAGGAATCCAAGTTCTATGGAAGTTACTATGACCTGCTCCATTTTCCAGAGAGAGCCAGAGGTGTGGCCGACTGGTTGTCCTGTTCAGCATCAGATTTTCCCCAACAATGATGCTTTGGGGCCAAAAAATCCCACCAGCTCATTTCATGGACTGGCCCTGGTCACAGTTGTTAAATGCTCTGTACTAAAGCCCTTTAAGTGTGGTTGCTAAAGGCAGCCAGGACCAAGGGGCTTCAAACATTTTATTCCTTTCATTGCCATAAGCTTTAGAATGATTATAATTAGCCATACATCTCATGTGTATCAGAGGGTAAAAATGGGAAAATAAACCAAAGATTTTTCTACCAACTCAATTTATCATCTTCATGGGAAGCTGTTTCACCATTTTCATTCTCTTCCTGTCCTTTGATAAATTTTTGAGAACTTCTTTTTGAGTGTTATGTGTGTCCTCAATTATAAGTGCAATAAGCACAGAAATAGCAAAGACAAATACATGAAATAGTAGTTACATATAATCTATATAAACTGAAGTTTCTAAATACAGATAGCTCTTTCCAGGGTGCAGGTGGTGGCGGCAGGGGTGGGGTGGGGGTGGGGAGGGTTTAGTGAATGATACTGATGCTAAACACAAGTTAATAGATTGACCCATGAGGATTAGATTGGGCCTGGTATTAGGTTCTGAAATTAAACAAGGTTTTTTGTTTTCATGTCAATTTGAAGGCAAACTTGAATGTCCTGGCTCACAGATCTAACTCTTGCCTGCTGCTGGAAGGACTTTTTTGTTTCTATTGGGTTTTTGATTAATGTCCTACCTGAACTGCCAGTAGGTCTGGACCACTTTATTTCTGTAGGAATGAAGGGAGGACAAGAAGAAAAGGAAAATAGGCTTTACAGCTGGGGCCAGGTTATCTGGCTGCTGTTTAACATTCAAAGGTCACTCAGACTTCTAATGAAATGTAATACAACAACAACAACAAAAGAAAAAAGTCTTTTTCCCAGCAATGAATGACATGCACATTCTTATTATTGGAGGAGGAAGGTTTCAAATGTGGTTTCTGACTGTATGACATAAAAATAACAGATCTGATTATGGTCTTTATTCCATACTTATTTTTACTTTTTGGTTGTATCATTTTTCTCCCTAAAGCCCCATCCCACCCCTACCCCTTTCTTCCTAAAAGGACAGAACACACAACTTTCTTACACAGCCCCAGGTTACCTACCAGTGATGCCCTGGCTTAATAAACCACTGGGCCAGCGCAAAGCTGGAGAACTCACCCCCAAATGATGAACAGCTAAGGGCCCACTCTCGGAGAGGCCCTGACAGATTTCTCTTCATGGCACAGAAAGCAGAGTGGATGACCTTTTGGGCTAAGCCAGCAAAAACACACAACACGACTGAACTGAAAGTGGGTTGCTATCAAGAGCGCAGGCCAGGGGCTGGGACACTTAGCACGGAGAAATTAACTGTCTTCTCCCAGCTTCTTGGCCCCCTGGGGGAAGACTGATTCTCCCCACTGCCTCTCACCAAGCGCTCCATCCACCTGCCCTTCTTTTCACGTATGGGTTGGGCTAGTCCATTTCCAGGTGAACGTGAAAGTGGCTTAGTCGTGTCCGACTCTTTGCGACCCCATGAACTATACAGTCCATGGAATTCTCCAGGCCAGAATACTGCAGTGGGTAGCCTTTCCCTTCTCCAGGGGATCTTCTCAACCCAGGGCTCAAACCCAGGTCTCCCGCATTGCAGGCAGATTCTTTACCAGCTGAGCCTCAAGGGAAGCCCAAGAATATTGTAGTGGGTACCCTATCCCTTCTCCAGTGGATTTTCCTGACCCAGGAATCAAACCGGGGTCTCCTGCATTGCAGGGGGATTCTTTACCAACTGAGCTATCAGGGAAGCCCATTTCCAGGGAATTTAGATAAATCAGAAAGAGTGAGAGGAGAGGGGAAGGGAGAGAACAGGGAGGGAATCAGATGAAGAAATGTGTGCTTCAATTTTTCTCTAGGAAAAAGAATCATATATGTTGGAAAGCCCCTAAAGAGCAGTAGAGATGGTTAGATCCAGGCTACTATCATTTCCCCTCTTCTAGGTTGGTCAGGGAGGCTATCTTAGGCTATTTCCACAAAAATATTTGCCTTAATTCATAGGAGTTTTTATAGAGGTAAATGATATTAAAGGCAGTCAGAACTCCAAATATGTTAATTAAATTAATTAATCATGGAAACTGATTTTGACTGCAGCCAAGCATGATTCCCAGGGGGTCTACTGACTTCCTCAAAGTGAAGGATGGTTTAGGAGCTGGCAGTGCCAGGGACAGAAGAAGCAATTGGTGACTGAGATGCAGGAGTCAAAGAGCATCTAGCAGTCACATCTTGCTTTTCCCCTCTGGCTGTGCTTGTTTCTTACAGCCTGAACACCCATAAGCAGCTCTTAAAAATACCCAAGTGCGGGAGGAAATCCACTCTCTGAAGCTCGCAGAAGCCTCCTCGCCTCTCCCTTAAATACTGCTCCCATCTGACCACTCTGAGTCCACAAGTCTTCAATCCAAAGACTATTTATTGGGCGCCTCGCCAAAGGGCCATTTTTCTCTCCCAGCCTCTGTTTCCAGACCCCTGAAATGAGGTCTCTGGGATCTCAAGCCTGTTTCCTCTCTGCCTGTCGCCAGCAGACTTGATCTTCCACAGAAGGTTTCCAGAGCCCATTACCGCAGCATCGGGTGGACAGGCAGAAAGTGCAAATGCAAGTTCAGAAGGTCTGGGGCCGGGAGATAAATGCCCCCAACATTAGTGTGGCAAGCGTGTCCTGGCCTCTGTGGATGACAGCTCCTTCGGGAAGCTTCCCCGCAGGCACAGAACAAAGGATTTCATTCCCCTACCTCTCAGCAATGGTACAGGTTTAAGTTGTGACCATAACGTGACCTCTAATCATGACCACTGCATCCCGCCACCCGACTTCTAGAGCACCAAAAGGCAAAGTGGGAACAAAAGACATTTTTCTTGCTATTTTTAACACAGTGTATATTAGCAATAAATTAACACTCCCCTTCCAGCACCTTTTAAGCACCAGCAGGGGCCAATTCTTTTTACTATATTGTGTTCCAGAGAGCAGCCAATGGATCATGCTGTCACAGAACGCAACAGAGTAAAATAGCCCTTGCAGCCTGCATTCTTACAGCTGCGCACAGCACAGCTTCTGGAAGCTGCTTTACAGTGGGGAAACCAGAAGACGGTGGCCATGATGTCTGGAGTGATTTCAGGGTGACAAGGAATGGGTTTCCATGTTCCTCCTTGTTGGGGGAAGAGGGAGGAGGTGAGATTAACCAAAATGAGGGTGAGTTACCTGGGAAAACTGTTACCGTGTCTCAATTTTTCAGTGTTTAGAAGGAAAGCAGAAGAAGAGACCTGACTGAGACTACTCAGGAAAAACCTGAATTAACTCATGATTTGCCACATCTTTTTGCAGAAATTGTGCTCCACGTCCTACTGAGCAGCAATCATTTTCTGGGTCTCACATCCATTTTGGATGCTGATAATCAAAATAAAAACTTTCCTATCTTTCTCTCAAGGGTCCAAGCTCCCTGGCCATTTCTTACAAAATCATTTATGTACATGTTAGCATCATGCAATTCAGGAGACCCTGGTTTGATCCCTGGGTTGGGAAGATCCCCTGGAGAAGAGATAAGCTATCCACTCCAGTATTCTTAGGCTTCCCTAGTGGCTCAGACAGTAAAGAGTCTGCCTACAATTCAGGAGACCCAGGTTCAATCCCTGGGTGGGGAAGATCCCCTGGAGGAAGGCATGGCAACCCACTCCAGTATTCTTGCCTGGAGAAGCCCATGGACAGAGGAGCCTGGTGGGCTACAGTCCATGGGGTTGCAGAGTCGGACACGACTGAACTAAGCACACAGCACATCTACTTAGGCTGTTTCTGGTAGTGATAAAGGTGTTCTCCCCAAATATTTTCATTTTAAACCATTAGCATGCATGTTAAGTCGCTTCAGTCATGTCTGACTCTTTGCAACCCTATGGACTGTAGCCTGCCAGGCTCCTCTGTCCATGGGTCTGAGCCACTGGTGACTAGAGCAGTGGAAAATTCATGAGATTTCAAAATCAGATGTCTTGAGAATTTCCTAAACAGGCAGAATAATTCCATGTTAACAACCAAGAATACCCCAGGGGTTCAAGATCTGTCCAGACCATTTAAATTCCAATTCAGTTAATTATCTGGACAGATCTTGAACCCTTAGAATAGACTTGATCATTACATGGACTTAATCTGCCTTTTTAGGGAATGCTCACGTCATCTAATCTCAGAAACTCATCCACTTCACATTATGCTAGTGTTTAAACATATGCATTATGGAGTTAGGCCCCTGGATTTGAATTCCAACCCTGTCGGTTACTAAGCTGTGTGACTCTGAGCAAGTGACCTAACCTCTCTGCTCCTCAGTACCCTCATTTGTAAAGTGGGGATATTAATAGTAACTACCTGATACAGTGTAGTCATGAAGATTAAGCAAATTAATGTTTATAAAGTAAGTAAAATAGTGCATGCATGCATGCTCAGTCATTTTAGTTGTGTCCGACTCTTTGCGACCCATGGACTGTAAAATAGTGTTGTCACGTAAAAAGTGCCACATGTGCGTTTGCAAGACCAATAAATAGAAATCCCAGTTTGTATGGTATCCCAGAACCTGTTTTTCACCAATTACTCAAATTTCTAAATTTCAAGATGATCAGTACCAAAGAGGCCTCTGCCCCTTCCCCAGGGACTTGGTGTGCCATCTCAGATCACAGCCTCAGGGAGCTGGACCCCACCTGAGCGACAGCATGCTTGTTTTAGTGGTTCCTGCGCCCTAAGTCTGTGCAAAATGTCAGATGCTCTTGGTGAAAATGACCAAGTTGGAGGCTATACAGAAGCCAACTCTACTCCACAAGGAAATTCCTGACTGTTGAACTTTGGGCTTGTATCCCTTTTGCTGCTAGACTGTGGGACTAACAGTGACCTTAAAATAAGGAGTAGCCACCCCAGATGAATTTCTGGTTCCAGGTTAGCTGTTTCAAGGAAAAACCCATGGGAGCCTAATGGCTTAGAACAAAGACTCCAGAGCCAGACTATCTGAGTTTGAATCATTCTGGCTGTGTGATCTTGGGCAAGCTGCTTCACCTCTCTGTATAGGATTCTGGATAAAATACATGACACTAAGTTAAATTTGAATTTCAGATAAATAACAACAACTTTTTAGTATAAGTATGTTCCAAATGTTGCATGGGGCATATTTAAGAAACAATTGAAAATAGTTGCTGTTTATCTAAAAATTCAAATTTAACTGGGCATCCTGTATTTTAATTTGTTGAATTTGGCAACCTTACTCTGTTCCTCAGTCTCTTCATCTATACTCACCTCAGAGGGTTGTTACAAGAATTAAATGATATAGTATTTGCAATATATACAGAACAGTTCCAGAATATCATACTGCTACATAAGATTTTCTTGAAATACTGAAATGCAATTTTCATTCAACATGCATGAGGACTTTATTATTTTCATATTTTTCCCAAGATGAGGGGGGAAATTATTAAATATATGGTGAGTGTTGAGAAGACTGGGTTTAAAAAGGAATTTGATCGAGGGTGTTCTGGAACAGGTGGAAGATCTGAAGTTTACCGATTCTTTGGTTCAGTACAGAGGCCTTGCAGTTCTGTATGAACTAACTGGGACAAGGATGTTAGAATGCTCTGGGGGCAGCAGGCTGAGCTGAGGGCTGGGCAGAAGAGCATGGGGTAAGTGCAGAGAGGACCATGGCAGATGGGGTTAGGGGAGCAGTTCATTTCAGAGGTGGCATTAGACAGGCCAGCACACACGGAGGCAGGGGCCAACCCCTGTCTGGCTGCAGGAGTCACAGATGGGCAACAAGGGCAGGAATGAGGTCTCCCGGGACCACGCCCATGGCCACGAGGGAGGGAGAGGGAGAGGAAGGGCATTTGCAGAGAGAGAAGTCAGCGCTATCTTAGGAGAGGCGGATGGGGTATCTGAAGAGACAAACTCTTAGAGAGCCTTGTTCAGACTTCCTAAGTTCTGCCCTTCTCAGGCAGGGCTCAGAATTTGGCTCCACTTCCTCTGATAGGGAGGGATGATAAGTATGGACAATGTGATCTACATAGGTCACTGAAGAGGACCCGGGTCATAAAGGGCTGAGGAGAGCCAGAGGCCCATAGGTCAGGGGTTCTGATCTGAGTCCACAGATCGCCAAAGGGTCTGTGAACTTGAATGGGGAAAAAGTGATACCTTAATACTTACTCACCTCCAGATGAAATTGAGCATGCCCTTCATTTAGGAATATAGGCCACATATCTCAGCAGTATTAACCATACCAGTGACTGTCACCAACAACAATCAGATTTTTTTCACAACACATTACTGTTGTTTCAGATATCCTAAAATAACATTTACACTCATTACCACATAGACATTACCGTAATTACTGAACTGAACTTCTTATTTAAAGCATTAACAAATGCAAAAAAAATAACCTTATACCAAAATTTTTTTTTAATATTTTGGTAACTATATTCAATATAATTGGCTTCCTTTGTAAATCTTTGCATTGTGTTTAATGCATTTAAAAACACTTTCCTGAGAAAGGATCTACAGTCTTCCCCCAGGCCTCCAGAGTTCCATATCTCAAAATAAGGATAGGAATCGCTTAGGCCAGGGTTTGTCAGTCTTGTGGAGGGTGGTCTAAAATCTCAGGAGGCCTCAAATTGATTTCCAGGAGTGTGGGGAGTCGTTGGTATGACTTTTCTTTTCTTTGTTTAGCTTACAATGCTTATAAAAGCATTTGCATTTTGAGCACATCACTTCATGGGAAATAGATGGGAAAACAGTGGAAATAGTGTCAGACTATTTTGGGGGGGCTCCAAAATCACTGCAGATGGTGATTGCAGCCATGAAATTAAAAGACAGTTACTCCTTGGAAGGAAAGTGATGACCAACCTAGATAGCATATTAAAAAGCAGAGACATTACTTTGCCAACAAAGGTCCGTCTAGTCAAGGCTATGGTTTTTCCAGTAGTCATGTATGGATGTGAAAGTTGGACTGTGAAGAAAGCTGAGCACCGAGGAATTGATGCTTTTGAACTGTGGTGTTGGAGAAGACTCTTGAGAGTCCCTTGGACTGCAAGGAGTCCATCCTAAAAGAAATCAGTCCTGGGTGTTCATTGAAAGGACTGATGCTGAAGCTGAAACTCCAATACTTTGGCCACCTCATGTGAAGAGTTGACTCATTGGAAAAGACCCTGATGCTGGGAGGGATTTGGGGCAGGACGAGAAGGGGACGACAGAGGATGAGATGGCTGGTTGGCATCGCTGACTCGATGGACATGAGTTTGAGTAAACTCCGGGAGTTGGTGATGGACAGGGAGGCCTGGTGTGCTGTGATTCACAGGGTTGCAAAGAGTTGGACACAACTGAGCGACTGAACTGAACTGAAGAAGAAAATATCTGTGTGATGGGTGTGAATATTATGTCTGTGGTCATTTGAGAGAAATGTCTACATTGTGCCCTGACCCCCACCAAGAGAATGAATGAGGGAGATCATTTCATTTTGCAGCTTACTTATGAGTAGGTTATACCATTATCCAGGAAGCCCCCTTTCACCTCTAAACATGGAGAGAAAAGGAACCTCTCTCTCTCTTCCTCTGTTTGCCAAACTCCATCATGTCAGCTTGTTTTAGCTGGGAGGTAGTTGAAGGGCTCCAGTGTAAAAACTGGAGTCAAGGTCAGAGTAAGAGAAAAAGGATTTTCGGTGCTGCTGACACAGAGAGAGAACCCTGACCAAGAAGACTTCTTCAGTGACCCTTGTAACACTGGGTAGCTCCCACCCTCTCACATCCACAAGCCTCTTTCCCCAGGAGGGGTGAGCTCTGCAAAAGAGCTCTTAATCCACCTGCTGATCGGATATCCACGCCACTGCATATCGACTGTATTAGATCACAAATGACATAGTTAAAATGCCATTACAGGTCTAGCTACATCTCTAGGACTTGGGAAATTTGGAGTTAAGACTTCCAAACTAGGGGGTTGCCCTAAACACCCTTAATTTGTGACTTAGGGCAAGAATTTCAACAAAGGGAACTTCCCTGGTGGTCCAGTGGTTAAGATTCCACATCTCCACTGCAGGGGACATGGGTTCAATGTCTGGATGAAGATTGAACTAAGATCCCGCATGCCACGAAGAGGAGTCAAAAAATTAATAAATCAAATGAAAATATCTTTAAAATAATAAAATAAATTTTTAAAAAAGAAAAGAATTTCAACAAAGATGCAGTTTGAGAACTGCCTTCTAGGCCTGGACTGGCAGGCTGTTTTCTCCCACGCACTTGTTTCCTGGATGCATTGACACCAAGGCACTGAGTATATGTTAAGAGTGGAGTATGAGTGGAGTATCATCATTGAAAAAAAATTACCCTTTCTTCAGTGGCATCATAGGTTGAATTGTTTCCCTCCAAAAAATGTGTTGAAGTCCAAACCCCCAATACTTCAAAATGTGACCTTTGTTAGGAATAGGGTGGTTGCAGATATAATTACTGACAGTAAGTTGAAGTCATACTGCAGTAGGGCTGTTGTTCATTCGCTAAGTTGTGTTTGACTCTTTGCGTCTCTGTGGACTGCAGCATGCCAGGCTCCCCTGTCCTTCACTAACTCCTGTAGTTTGCTCAAATTTGTGTCCATTGAGTCTATGATGCCATCATCCAACCATCTCATTCTCTGCTGCCTCCTTCTCCTTTTGCCTTCAACCTTTCCCAGCATCAGGGTCTTTTCCAATGAGTTAGCACTCATTGGAAAAATCAGGGCATAGACAGAGGGAAGAAAGCCATATAAAGATGGAGGCAGAAGTTGCAGTTATGATGTCATAAACCAAAGAACACATGGGGCTACCAAAGGCTGAAAAAGGCAAGGAAGAATCTTCTGAGCCATCAGCTTAGCTTGTTATAGCAGCCTCAGCAAATGAGCACATTGATTTTAACCTTTCCTTTGGCTTTCTTGCCTCCTGCCTCCATTTCCAGTGACACCCCCCCACCCCCCGCCAAATCATCAGAAGTGAAGGGCCAAAGGAGAAGAATCCCAGAGGAAGAGCTTGACCTACAATCACTAAGCAACATGACAGGAGAAAATGAAGCGTCCCCCTTCCTGACACTAATGTCGCCAAAACAAGACCATCCTGTCTCCCTGGTAAAAATCCTTAGTGGCTGAGGCAATGTCCGTGTCAATTACATTGACTGTACAAACAGAACCAAGGGTCCCACTCAACCCACCTTCCCCTCTGTTCCCTACGGGCCTGCCTATGCTAGCCCAGCATTTTAAAGGAGGACTGGGTCCTGTAGAGATGAGCAGCCCAGCTCAGCCTGAGGTCTGAAGCCAGAGTGGGGGAAGGGAAACCAGGAGGCTAGAAGTTGGGGCTCAGGGCTCCTGTTTTCTTTCACACTGGCTACAAGGCCACTGAACTGTAGAGGAGAGATTAAAACAAAGATTGCTGCACTTGGGAGATTAAATACTGCAAACATTTTAAACAACCCAAACTGGACCTCATGATTGTGTGGCAAAGGCTGCAAAATGTAAAGTTGGGAGTCTTGGCTCAATTGAAAGGCTCTCTCTGAATAACAATTTATTTTAATTTGAGATTTCTCACACTGTCCATATGGCGGGTCTTCATGGGAAAGCAACTGTCTCACAGTTGATGGGGACATCTGAAGTATGCTTTTTTGGCATTCACGGGAATTTTTTTCATTTAAATCAGTGGCTTGCTTGAGAATAGTTTGAAAACATTACCCTAATGTTTCCAGTTTTTTTACTTCTAGAAATTTATCATCTATCCTTGGAAGTTACAAACTGAAACCCATTTCTCAACCAAATTGCCACTCTTTTAGGCAACACCAGTTTGTAATTGTGGAGTTCTGTGGGCATTCGTTTGAAAATGGAAAATCCTATTTACATGCGTTTTCTTTCAACAACAACCCAGAAAGCATGCAGAGAATGTTATGACTTGAAGTCGGACTGCCTTGCCAAGTATCCCCGGCTCGTGTTGTGGAGTGACTCCTAGAAAAATCTACAGTCTATCTCTGGGAAAGAGGCAAAATTTCCAGCTAGCTATGGGTAGGACCCTGGTACCCCCATAGACAGAGTGATAGTCTTTACTCTTACACAGACATCCAAGCACATGCTAGATCCAGGGCTGTGATGTGGAAAAGGGAGCTCTTTTCAGCCTTCTCCTCTGAGGCATCTCACTAGCTGTTCCTCTGAGGGACAGAAAGAAGATCTGGCAGAAGTTTAATTTTCCTCATGTTCACAGCCCTTCAGGGAGAAGGTGAAATAAGTGTAGTATTGTGAGTCAGTAAATATATTGATAAAACAAAAGTCACAACTTTGAACAAAAACCACACTATTCGAATGTCACATCCTCAGAGAGATTTTCTTTAACTGAAGCATCGAAAATAGTATCCCTGTTTGTGGAGAAAAGGTAACACTTGTGCACTGTTGGTGGGAATGTAAATTAGTGCAGTCTACTGCATACTGTGGAAAACAGTGTGGAGGTTTCTCAAAAAGCTAAAAAGAGAGCTGCCATATGACCCAGCAATTCCACTCTTGGGAATATATCCTAAAGAAACAAAACCACTAATTTGAAAAGATACATGCACTCCAGTGTTCACAGAAGTATTACTTACAACTGCCAAGATATAGAAGCAACTGATGTGTCTATGAACATATGGATGGATAAAGAAGATATGGTATCCTCTTTATCACACACACATAATGTAATACTACTCAGCCATAAAATGAATGAAATAATGCCATTTGGAACAACATGGATGTACTTGGAGGGAATCATGCTTAGTGAAGTAAGTGACAGAAAGACAAATACTGTATAATATCACATATTTGGAATCTAAAAAATAAAAATAAAAACTAGTGAATATAACAAAAAAGAAGCATACAGATACAGAGAATGAACTAGTAGCTAACAGTAGGGAAAGGGAAGCAGGGGGTGATAAGATAGGGGTAGGAGATTAAAAGGTATAAACTACTATGTATAAAATAAATAAGATACAATGATATATTGTGCAACACAGGGAATATAGCCAGTTCTTTGTAATAACCTTTAAAATCTGTTAACCACTATGTTGTACACTTGAAACTTAAATAATATTATACATCAACTATACTTCAATTAAAGAAAAGAAAATACCATCTTTGCCATCCTCAGTCTCTCAGACCCATGTTGTATCTTCTTTATAGTACTGTACACATCTCTTCCCAACTCTGTGTTCAGTGACCTCACATTTGTAGTTTAAAAGCATCTATGGTCAGAGTATTTATACCATTGAAATTGGCAAACACTATAAATCTGGGCTCTCCCTACCTCTAAAGTCAGCAATTATCCCTTATTAGCATAGCGCTGATTGTCACTATCTAGATTTATATCATTTATGTGGCTTTTACATTGTATAAGCTGTATATATGTGTGTGGGCTTCCCAGGCAGCACTAGTGGTAAAGAACCTGCCTGCCAATGCAGGAGATGTAAGAGACATGGGTTCAATCCCTAGGTCAGGAAGATCCCCTGAAAGAGGAAATGGCAACCCACTCCAGTATTCTTGCCTGGAGAACCCCATGGACAGAGGAGCCTGGAGGGCTACAATCCATAGGGTCACAGAGTCAGACATGACTAAAGTGACTTAGCATGCACACATGCACATATGTGTGTATGTATACAGATAAGACATTATGTTACATCATTAGTTTATTAATGATCTATCCCTCTCTCCAGCATAAGGTATATCAGCCTTCATACACCCTATTCTGTTCATTGCTATTTACTATGCCTACAATATACCCATACCTCAAAGATGTTCCATAAGTATTTGTTGAATGGATGAATGGTGAATGAATCTTTAGAGGTTCCCTTTATCTACCTGTTCTATCATCAACTCCTCTGTGGACTTCAAACTCCTCTTCCATTTTCCTCCATCTTTTTCCCCATGCCTTCTTGCTTTTTACCACCATCTTCTTCTATACTCTCACACCAACTAGAAAAATATACTGACTTTCTTTACTAGTAATTCTAGATATTTGCTTAAGTAGCTCCTCTGGGCATCTGAGACATTCTTTTGAACTTTCTCCCGTCGCATCTCCCCCAGAAAAGCATTTCCTTCATGTTTGGCTAAGGTTAGGTGCTTATAAGGCATCCAGAACAAGTACATTCACAAAACACTCTCTCTTCTCACGAGACACTTATAACCAAGTTGAACAGCTATGACTAATCTCGGCTTGAAAGATTATGCACAAGTAAGATAAACAACTAACTGCTAAGCTGGGGAGTAGAAACCATAAAATCTCAGAGCAGAAAGTGTTGGTAGAGGCCAGGAAAACATCAAAGAGGAGCAGTGGGCTTTGAGCTGGTCCTGACTAATAGGTAGGGTTTAACTAGGTCAGGATTTCTTAGTTCAGCGCTGCTGATATTTTGGGCAGACACTTCCCGTTGTAGGGGGGCTGTCCTGCGCACTGTAGGTTGTTTAGCAGCACCCCTGGCCTCTACCTACTAGATGCCAGTAGTGACCCCTCCCTGGTTATCATAACCAAAAATGCCCCCAGGCAATGCCAAATGTCCCCTGAGGGACAAAATCACCCTCTGGTTGTGAACTGCTGAGTTAAATGGAAGAGAAAGAGGACATTAGAACTTAGAGTAATGAAAAAGGACTTGCTTACTTAATTTAGAATCCTGATTTGATCCACAACTGTACCCAGTCACAAACCTGACTTCTTTTGGCATGTTAATTCACTTCATATGCAAGCTTTATACATGTTCTATTAAACCTATACCCTGCATTATATTTGAATTGGACTATTGATGCGGTTTCCAAATGCTTTAGTCGTGGAACTGTTTCTTCCAATGAAATCTTAGCCAGAAGCACATACAAATAAGGATGTAAGCAGCATGGTTTTTGGTGAAGCTTCATTACAGAATCATCCCCTCTCCACTTTTACCCCAGTCTTGCCCAATGGCCCAATAGCACACCAATTCCTGGTGCATTTCACAACATTGTAAACATGCTGAAGGCAAGGGCGACATTGAACACTACGATAATAACTATAACATCATGGTACAGGAAACGGAGCAATGGGTTCCAAGCTGTAAAATCTGCTTGTTTTATCTGGAAGTTTTCATTAACTGCTTATGTGATTGCATGTCATTAGACCTCTATGAACTTGTATTTCTTCATTATAATCTCTAAGGCCCCTTTCAGCTTCAAAATGTTATAAGTCTATAAGTACAACTGTGTCACATAATTTGTAAGCCCTGAATAATGATCCTGGTGACTACAGAGAAGCTGAGTATTTATAATACCCCCAAATTCCCTTTTAAAGGCAAGGGGGAATGAGAAAGTGAATCTGACCTCTAAAATTCTCTATGAATTGCACTTTGGCCCTTGTTTGATTTATTGTGGGTGAAATTCACTAGTGTTCAGTTTGGCTGACCTTGATTCAAAAGATCATGCTAAATGGGGTCACAAATGGAAGTGCAAATGGATATTTTTAAAAATTAAGAATGAAAGTGAGGGAATTCCTTGGTGGTTCAATCGTTAGGACTCCATGCTCTCACTGCCAAGGGCCCGGGTTCAATCCCTGGGCAGAGAACTAAGATCCCACAAGCTACATGACATATGCAACACTTGCTTCCAAATCCATAAACTTAGAATAAGATTTTTTAAAAATGAAATGCAATAGATTCTGTTATGGGCAAGCACATGACAGAATGAAAATCCAAACATCATAATAACAAAATGCACATAATCTGTGGAGCCAGGAATCATCTTTTTTCTACCTCAGTGGCATCACTAGCTAGCTCTTAGGACAAGAGGGACTCACACAGCAAGAAGCAGAGTAGACAGAACATTCCTGTCCGTCACCTTGGAATGACTTTATGGCCTTCCTTACTGCAGCACACGAGATGGCTGGGAATTTGTGCCTTTACTTTCTGTTTTTACTCCCTTGTAAGAGAAGAATTTAAACCTCCTTGCAACCATCTAATACCACAGAGAACTAGCATAAAACCACAGCTACCAAACAATGACGCTGAAATCCACAGCTATGTGTCTATCAAAATATGATACTGTGTTTACAGATTCCCGATTTGGTGGAGTCATTCTGCTCTTCAATTTCAAACACAAATGAGATGTTATGCTAGTCACAAATAAATGATCATTTTTAATTGGAATGGAAAAATGTTTTTCAAATATCCAGTAATCTGATTCTGAGTGAGAACCTGACAGACACATGAACTACTTTGGTGGTTTAAAAAAAAAATACCAGTAGAGAGAGAGAGAGTGTGTGTGTGTGTGTGCACATGTGCACGCATGCGTGCATGCACGCATATGTTCGGGGGACCTCTCTTGTCAGTGAGGACAATTCAAAGTTACCCAAAGCTATTCAGTATTGATAGCTGGGAGGAGAGTGAAGGGCTGGTTTCATGGAACTGCTTTCTTCGTGAATGATTTTCCCTTGTACTAATAACAGCTGAAACAATATTATTGCTCTTTTTTTTTTACATTTTTATTTATTCACTTTGAATAAAATATGGACATGGTGAAAATAATTCAAATAATGCAATTCACAGTGAAAATTAAGTCAATCTTGCAGTTCAGTCTCCTAGCCCCCTAGTTACCAGTTTCTCATATATCTGTCAAAAGATATTTATTCAATGCAGTATATACACATACAAATTCATATACATATATGTGGACATATATGTTGTTTTAGGTATGGTTTATATGTTATTTTATGTATATGCATGTACATATATATGTATAAAAGCTCCTTTGTTATATAAATAGTAACACATCCACAGCTTCTCTACATTTCCTCCTCTACTTAACAATATGTGATGAATTGAAGATGCTTGCAAATTATTTGCCATTTCTCATATTAAGAGCTGGAGTTTTTTTCCTTTCTTTTGAATCCGGGCCTGCATGTGACTTGCTTTGACCAATAAAATGCAGCAGAAGTGTGCAATTCCCAAAGTGTTAGTCTCTCAGTCATGTCTGACTCTCTATGACCCCATGGACTATAGCCCGTCAGGCTTCTCTGTTCATGAAATTTCCCAGGCAAGAATACTGGAGTGAGTTGCCATTTCCTTCTCCAGGGGATCTTCCTGACCCAGGGATTGAACCTGTGTCTCCTGCATTGCAGGTAGATTCCTTACCATCTGAGCCACCAGGGAAGCAACTCCCAAAGCTGTGTGTCAATTCCAAGGCTGAATCTTACAAGCTTTGTAGCTTCCATCTTCTCACACTTCAGAAATTCTCACAGATGCCATGCTGAGAATCCCAAGTCATATGGAGATGATATCCAAGGTGCTCTGGACAAGAACCCCAGCCAGCACGAACAGTTAAACATGAGTGAGTCATTTTGGATGTTCTAGCCTCAGCTGAGCCTTCAGATGATAACAGCTGTTACTCCATGGAAAAGAAGAACAGCCCAGTTATCCCAGTCAACTCTCAGAATCACGAGACATAATGAATGGTGGTTGTTATTTTAAGCCACGAAGTTTTGGGGAGTCCCGGACTGCAAGGAGATACAATCAATCCATCCTAAGGGAGATCAGTCCTGGGTGTTCATTGGAAGGACTGATGCTGAAGCTGAAACTCCGATACTTTGGCCACCTCATGTGAGGAGTTGACTCATTGGAAAAGACCCTGATGCTGGGAGGGATTGGGGGCAGGAGGAGAAGGGGACAACAGAGGATGAGATGGCTGGATGGCATCACCAACTCAATGGACGCAAGTTTGAGTAAACTCCGGGGGTTGGTGATGGATAGGGAGGCTGGCGTGCTGCGATTCATGGGGTTGCAAAGAGTTGGACACAACTGAGTGACTGAACTGAACTGAACTGACTGAAGTTTTGCGGTGAGTATCCATTTCAATAGAGTATATAAATTTACTTTTTTCTTTTTAACAATATAATAATAGCTAACATATATTTATATGTTTACTATGTACCAGGCATTGTTCTAAGTGCCTTACATATCTTGGATCATTTAATTCCCACTAACCCCAAACATTTTTCATAGAGGTGTACCATTCCCATTTCACAGATGAGGAACTGAACTACAGAGATATTACATGACTAGCCCTGTATCTCAAATGTGTAATCAACACTATGGAATCAGAATTCGGGTCTTTAACCTAAGATATTTTCATATTAAGCACTACCCTAGACCACTTCAGTGGCTACTTTAACTAGTCATTTGTTGGTGGAGATTTCTGTCATTTCTAGTGTTTGGCTTGTGAAACTAAGGTTAAAATGTTTCTCCTGGAATGTACTTTTATGTATGGGTGCAAGAAGAAACCATTCTTTTTAATCAAATGGAAAGCTGACTAGATTCAGTTTATTTTGCTGCATAAGTAAGTGTCAGAAGAAATATGTCAGGTACAGAATGCCGGGTGTATCTACTCCAGTCGGAATAGAGTTCTAGCCCATCTGGGCCCTGGCAGTTAGTGCCAGAAACTTCATCAGGACCTGTAGACCCCAGAGAGAACATTTATCTTATTTTCATTTGGGCTCCAACTGGAGCAAGTAGTGATCTGACTTTGTTCAACAGTATTCTGTACCACAATGTATCTTTCTAGGAATTCTCAGACACCTGAAAAGGATATTTGGAAAGTAACCTATGAACCTTGACCTGTGGTATGCACAATAAATCTACTACCACAGTCACTGAGATTTCTGAGGGACCAATAAGGCATATATGTACATTCCACAGCTGTATATCTCCTTGGACCTCTCTCCAATATAAGCACCTTTGAAAAATGGGTGGATGGACATAACCTCTTTTCACAACTGCTTGGATGTCTCTAATACCTTTCAAGTTATACTTCTATCTCCTCAAGGCTGGAGATTGAATGGAGGTCACCTGCCACCACTCAGCACCCTCCAGGCTCTTTCTGAGCTACCAGGAGGGCCACAGAAACAGTCCTTGCTGGCTATGGAGAAGGGGCTGGTAAAGCCAGCTTTTGGTATTTGAAAACTAATGAAATCTGCTTCTATTCATTAAAATATGAAAATAAATTAATGTGATATTGCTCAAAAATATAATTAGAGTTGCTTAATTATCATATTTAAGGGGTACTCACTTAAGAGTCCCACTTCTACACCTAAACCCAAAGCCTTAGGGAAAAATGTGGCAAGATAGCTTGCCTTTGTCTTTAGGACAGCTGAAAGGGGCTTTAGGGTGTCTTGTTCAATGCTTTCATTGCACAGAGAAGTAACTGAGTTCCAGAGAGAAATGACTTGCTGAGGAAACTCATGGTTGATATGTATGTGCTCAGTCACTCAGTCATGTCTGACTCTGTGACCTCATGGACTGTAGCCTGCCAGCCTCCTCTGTCCATGGAGTTTTCCAGGCAAGAATACTGGAGCAGGTTGCTATTTCCTCCTCCAGGTGATCTTCCCGACCCAGGGATCGAACCTGGGTCTCTTGGATCTCCAGCTTTGGCAGGCAGATTCTTTACCACCTTGCCACCTGGGAAGCCCTTATTAGTCAGCAATTACCAAAACAATGAGTGTAACAAACTACCCCAAACTTTAGTCTCTTAAAAAACATTCACTCTTCTTTGACCAGGGATTGATTGATTTAGATTGGGCTAGGTTCCAAACTGCGAGTTGAATTCAAGTCTTTTCCATGTGTCTCACATCCCTTGGACCAGTGGGCTAGCCAGAGTTTCTTCTTCTAATGGAGAATTTAAGGCAGGCAAGAGAACAAGCTTAATGATGTAAGCATACTTCAAGCCTCTGCTTGCAATATGTCTGCTAATAGCTCATTTGCCGAAGCAAGGATCATGGCCAAGTCCAACACTGACAGGACAGGGATATATTCTCTGCTACTAGTGATAGGAACTACAAAAACACATAGCAAAGAGCATGGATGCAATAAAAGAGTGGAGAATTAGAGCTATGAAGAAATCTACTACACTTGGTAAGTGACTGAGCAAAAATTAGAACTGGAACCCTTGACCTCCAGCTCGTTTGCAGAACTGTGTCTGTGAATAGTTTTTGTTTCTCTGTCTTAGGAGCTGTTTTATCAAGCTCCTGAAAGGTTTGTAATGGTTCCAAAAGGAAGTGAAGGCAGGCAATGAGAAAAAAAAAAAAAAAAAGGATGTGGTAATGGTAGCAACAAAAGTGGTGATGCCCAGGAGGACCAGCAATGGTGTCCAATTTCTACTCTCTGTGCAGAGAACATTCTCCACTCTACCCTCTAGTGTGAAGCCAATGGAGCTGTAGGTCAGATCCATCCCCAACTTCTCAGATGTAAAGTCTAAGGCAAGCGGTCAACTGTGCCCCCATTTCAGGTGATAGTTCAGCTCTGTGCACACCAATCTGGTGTCCCCAATGCTAGGGTTATGATCTGTGCAGTTGATATGGGCTCCAGAACTAGATAGAGCTAAGTGTCAATATCAAAGCCTCTGCTGCCTAGTTGTAAGACCTAGGACACACCTCTCTGAACCTCAGTTTCCTGCCATACAAAATCTTTCATACTCTTTTCTCTTACAGCTTGTTGCAGACAAGCTCAGTGACTCTGAAAGTCATTTTAAGGAGAAATAGAGAAGCTTGCATTCCTGGATCCCTGCTTGGAATATCCCATTTACATGTGTAAATATTCTGTTATATGTGAGCCATCATGCCCATTTGATTTTGCTGGTTATATCAGTTCAGTTCAGTCGCTCAGTCATGTCCGACTCTTTGCAATCCCATGAACCACAGCACGCCAGGCCTCCCTGTCCATCACCAACTCCCGGAGTCCACCCAAACCCATGTCCATTGAGTCGGTGATGCCCTCCAACCATCTCATCCTCTGTCATCCCCTTCTCCTCCTGCCCTCAATCTTTCCCAGCATCAGGGTCTTTTCAAATGAGTCAGCTCTTCCCACCAGGTGGCCAAAGTATTGGAGTTTCAGCTTCAACATCAGTCCTACCAATGAACACCCAGGACTGATCTCCTTTAGGATGGACTGGTTGGATCTCCTTGCAGTCCAAGGGACTCTCAAGAGTCTTCTCCAACACCATGGTTCAAAAGCATCAATTCTTCGGCATTCAGCTTTCTTTATAGTACAGCTCTCACATCCATACATGACTACTGGAAAAACCATAGCCTTGACTAGATGGACCTTTGTTGACAAAGTACCTTAACTAATACAGTCTTTTATTTTCCCCATCATACTGATGAGGAAGCTGTGGCTTAGGGAGGTTAAGTAGCTGGCCCAACGTCATACAGCTATTAAGTGGTTGGTCTCAGTTATGCATCCAAATAGTTTGGCTCTAGAGCCCATCATCTTAAACGCCACACAGCTCTGATGCTCAGTAATAACAGTATCAATCTCATAGGCTGGTTTTGTGGATTAAATGAGCTAATGTTTATCAAGTCCTCACACAATGCCCACTATACAAAGCAGACAGTAAATGTGAGCTGTGGATGTAGTGTGATGTTCCCAGGTAAAAGGGAACATAATATGATGTCCTCTGAGGTCTGGAATAGGGAAGACAAGTAGCCTCAGAAAACCTGCTGATAACTATTTTGCATTGAGAGTATTTTAGATGAGATCAACAGCCCTGAGCAGTGTGCCAATGGCTTTTTTCTCATACATGATTTTATTTTATCTTTACAGCCAACCTGTGAGGTGTGGATGGCAGGTTATGTTACCTCAAACCACAAATCTAGATTCTGAGGCACAGGGGAGACTGGCATGGTTAGTGTCAGACACTGGTCTAGGACCAGTGTCTCCCATTTCTCACTCTTTGCTCTTAGTTTCTTATTCCTAAAAGGACTCGATACAGGGAACCAGGGTAAGCCAACCTTATCATTCCCTAGACCCATTTGTCCAACAGAAATATTATACAAGACATAAATGTGGGCTGCATATGTAAATTTTCCAGTATCCTTAGTTTTAAGGGGAGGCATAACTAGGTGAAATTAATTATAATCATATACTTTATTCAACCCCAAATATCTTAATTTCAATATGTCTTCATATTAAAATATTAATGATATATTTAACTTTAAAAAAAACCAAGTCCTTGAAGTCTGAGTATGTATGTAACACTGCAACTGTCTTATGGAAAACCCCTAGAAAGCCTCCCAAGGAAAACTGCAAAACATACTCTTCACTCTTTGAAAGTCTAGTTTTATGCTTTTAAATTGAAAGTCAGAGCAGCTTGTTTCAGAAGATTACAAATTTGCTTAAGTTTCTAAGATAAAAAACATATTCAGGATTAGGGAACCTTATATATGGGTGGTCTTCCTATATAGCCAGACTGTCTACAGAACTCGCACTGGAGAATGATGGCAGGGCTGGATGACCTGCATGAAGATCAGTTTAGATGATTTTAATGAATAACACAGATGAGAGAGAAGCTGAGAAATGTGCTTGCTAGAAGCTGAATCGCATAGGGCTTTTACTCTTTAATTACTTAGTGTGTTTCTGCATTCTATTCATCCACTTTTTCTTAGCCACTTCTGTGCTTAGTCATTCAGTCATGTCTGACTCTTTGCAATCCCATGGACTGCAGTCCACTAGGCTCCTCTGTCCATGGGATTTCCCAGGCAAGAATATTGGAGTGGGTTGCCATGCCCTCCTCCAGGGGATCTTCCCAACCCAGGGATTGAACCCAGGTCTCCCACATTGCAGGCAGATTCTTTACCATCTGAGCCAACAGGGAAGTCCATGGTGTCCACTTTTGGGAAGGTGCAATTACACACACGTTTCCAACGTGCAATAACGGCAATTGGTCAACATTGTTTTTTGGATTCAACTTTAAGGTAACCTTAGAAAGGTGCCCATTATGGAGCTCTGCTCTTACACTTTCATTTTAAGTATTTGCTACAATTTGTAGCTAAAACAGTCCTGGTTTCCTATGTTTACATGGATACCAAGGGGAAAAAGGCCCAGTTTCAAAGAACTTTTTTTGGCTAAATGATTTACAATGGTTTTTATCAGTGATAGCACTAAAGTCTTCCAAAGCCTGATTTGGAGATCAGAGATCTTGGAGTATATTTAGACAACCATATTTCATTTATTCAGCATTACTGAAGATGAGGTTTTCCATAATGTGAATTATCAAGGTAACTAAAATGCACTAAGTTCCAATATATACAAGTACTTCTGAGGGAAATCTTTCTAAAATATGGCCTGCATTCTTCCCCCTACTTCCCCTCACCAAGGGACCACTTTCTTAAACAGATTATTCAGAATATATTTAATTCTTACTTCATGACTTAAGGCCATTGTTTACTTAAGGGTCATGTACATTCAGAGATTATCAAGTCATATGGTGTTCTTAACACATGTAATTGTTTCAATGTGATAAGATTTTATTGTACACAAGCATTTTGAAAGCATTCTAATGCCTCCAGTCACTTCATGAGGTAGGTTTATCCCATTTTACAGATAAGAAAACTGAGACTTAAAGGCATGAAAAGACTTATCTATCATGTCTCTGGCTACCAGATTTCTATGCAACTCTCGACAAAGATGCATTAACTCTCATAGCTCTTTTCTTTTTCCCTTTTCACAGCTTAGTATGCTAAGTCGCTTTGGTCATGTCCAACTTTGTGTTGCCCTATGGACTGCAGCTACTAGGCTCCTCTGTCCATGGTATTTCCCAGGCAAGAATACTGGAGTGGGTTGCCATTTCCTCCTCCAGAGGATCTTCCTGACCTAGGAATCAAATCCATGTCTCTTATGTCTACCTGCTTTGGCAGGTTCTTTACCACTAGCTCCATGTTTTCATAGCTTTGGTTTCTGCTTTTTTTCAATTTGTGTATATGATTGTATTAAACTCCTAGTTTATTTTACAACTAATTATCTGAGAGAAGGCTTGAGGCTCTGTGCTCCTGTTGCAGAAACCTGTGACAGTTTTTTGCCACTTGAAGAACATTTTCACACACTCCTAGGTCTGGTGTTCTGTTTTAGACAATTGAAACTGTGAAAGGTCTGATTACTGGTGGGAGACTCTAAACTTTCTCTCCTCCCAGAAGACTCTTTGGGCCTGAACAGTACATTCTACATAAAAAGCATGGCCAGAAAGGGAAATATCTGACAAAGTGGCAAATAAATGGGTGGAGAGCTGGTGGGATCTGTACCCCACATCCAGTGACTTGGGCAACCACAGTGCAATGACAAAACAGCAGGAGGCAAGTCCTACTTCCTGTTAGCCACTAAGCTACAGGGTGAACTATGCCAGGAGTAATCATAGGCTAGCGCCAGCATCAAACTCAAATCTATAAGTGCCAAACTTCCGTGGCTGGACACAACTGATCAGAGGAACAAGGAAGAAGGTGGCCCATTGGCACTTTGCATTTCAGCAAGTCTGCCAACGATTATAAGATACACCATTATTTTCTGTACCACCAAGAAGAAAGAACACTGCCCACTTAATACTTACTGACCATCTACAATTTTGATTTTATGAAAAGAGCTGATGACACAGCCTTTCATAGAAATGGTCTCCACTATTGTCTCTGGAGTTTTCTTCCAAGTCACTGATGCCCATTCTGCAAGTTTCAGTGTTTGTGTGCTTCCTAGACTTTTACCTGGAGGAAGCACAGAAGGTTTTCGGTCTAAGTTTGCATGGGGGCAGACAATGCCCACTGCTTGGCTGACAACAATAAGGCACCACCAACTAGATGCATCTCGATTTCAGACATGTTAAAATGTGAACATGAAGTCGTAAGTTGTTTTGACCTCATCAAAAACATGTGAATGCAAGTTGAGAAATATGTTTTCTCTTGAGAGGAATGAGAAATGTGGTTAAGACTTAGGGGAAAGTTTTCTTCTAAATCGCTAAGTAATACCCCCACTCTGTGATATATATCACATAGCATTTCAGAGTAATTTTACTCTGGTCAATAAATATTGCTCTCCCATTTTGCCAGGATTCAACAACACTCTCCACACTTCTAAGATGTGGTGAAAGAAGAAATTGATATTTTTAAATAGCCTATTTTAAAAAATAGTCTGTGCATTTTCACACGGTGTTTTCTAAGAACCCAAACTTTGAGATCTCAATGTAAAGCTACAGTAACAAGGAAAAGTTCAGAGAAGAAGGCTCTGGACACATATGAAAATTTTTTTCAACTGAAATTCCATTAAAAAATTTATATCATTCATCTTATCATCATGAATTTGACACCAAACCTTAGCTAAGGACAAAATATTTTCAAGTATCAGAAGTCAGGCACCCAATAACTCTCAAACTTAGTTTTGACTTGTTATTAAACTTTTAAATTATCAGGGTTCTCTCATGGACATACATGCTTCAGTTTCTGAAAAGAAGAAATCAGAAGCCTAAGAGGGGCAAGAGAGGACATGAAGAAACTAAAGGATCAAATGGAAACGGAGGATGTGCCCTCCCTCATCTGAAAAAGGTGCCTCTGTTAGTGGGCTGTCAAATTGAACAGCTGATTTAAAGGGATACAAAACACTTGACGGCAAACTCAGAACAGATTTTCCCAGAGCACACATGGTTAATCTTCACCTAGGGATGGAAACCAGGGCAAGGTATACTTGAGCAGCCGCCTGCCCTTTGAAGTGCTGCAAAGGCCAGTATATTACAGTCAGAAGCAAGCACCCTTTCCTTCAGGTGCCGATTGGAGTTTATTAGCTGTGATTTTTATGAGATACTGAAAGAGGCTGAAATACTGCTGCACGGCCACAGAAATGTGTAGTGTGGGAGCCAAGAGTCATTACCAGTTGTTGAGAAGTTGACAATGGGAGCTTCCTGAAAGATTCTTGCAGTCTGTGTAGAATGGTAACATAGAAGTCACTCTTTCTTTTTAAACTAAAAAGCTTTGCCCTTCTAAGTCCTGAATTATTGCCTGAACTATTGTACATTATCCCTCCCTAGCAGGTCCACAGCTTCAGGACCTCTTGGGGAGAAGATACCATCTAAAGAGGTTAGTTTTCTGGAAAGAACGGAGTGGGAGTTTCATAACAAAGTTTAATTTGGTCCCATTTGCCTTGGACAGAATTTCTAACAAGGGAGCTAAACCATTTATGGTCTTGGAAGGTTTGGAGCACATGGGTTGATTTTTTATTGATTCCCTTAGCACAGCAAGGGCATTCATGTCATAGGTTGCACGAAAAAGCAGGTCTTTGGATATCTTTCTTAAGCAATATAAAGAATGGTCTGGGTCTAGTGCACAATGATTGTATTAGGCACATTGTCTCTCTCTAAATTGAAGTATAGTTGATTTACAATGTTGAATTGGTTTCTTGTGTACAGCAAAGTGATTCAGATATATATAACTTCTTCATATTCTTTTCTATTATGGTTTATTACAGGATATTGAATATAGTCACCTGTGCTATACAGTAGGTCTTTGCTGTTTATCTATTTTATATATAGCAGTGTGTTTCTGCTAATCCTAAACTCCTAATTTATCCCTCCCCCCCCCCCTTTCCTCTCTGGTAAGCATGTTTGTTTTCTATATCTGAGTCTGTTCCTGTTTTGTAAATAAGTTCATTTATATCATATTTTAAATTCCACATATAAGCGACATTATATGGTATTTGTCTTTCTGTATGGCTTACTTCACTTAGTATGATAATCTCTAGATCCATCCATCTTGCTGCAAATGGCATTATTTCATTCTTTTCATGGTCGAATATTATTCCATTTTATATATATATGTATGTATGTATGTGTATGTGCTTAGTCAATCAGTCGTGTCTGACTTTTTGCAACCCCATGAACTGTAGCCCACCAGGCTCCTCTGTCCATGGGGATTCTCCAGGCAAGAATACTAGCGTGGGTTGCCATGCCCTCCTCCAGGGGATCTTCCCAATCCAGGGATCAAACCCAGGTCTCCTGCATTGCAGGCAGATTCTTTACTATCTGAGCCACCAGGGAAGCCCAAGAATACTGGAGTGACTAGTCTATCCCTTCTCTAGGGGATCTTCTCTACCCGGGAATTGAACCGGGGTCTCAGGCATTTCAGGCAGATTCTTTACCAGCTGAGCTACCAGGGAAGCCCGTGTATGTGTGTGTGTGTGTGAATGTGTGATGTACACACATACCACATCTTCTTTATCCATTCATCTGTTGATAGACATTTAAGTTGCTTTCATGTCTTGGCTATTACAAACAGCATTACTATCAACATTGGAGTGCATATATTTTTTCGAATTATAGTTTTCATCTTTTCTGGATTTATGTCCAGGAGTGGACTTGCTAGATCATATGACAACTCTATTTTTAGGCTTTTAAGGAAGCTTCATACTGTTCTCTACAGTGGCTGCATCAATTTACATTCCCACCAACAGTTTAGTTCGGTTCCCTTTTCTCCACACCTGCTCCAGCATTTATTATTTGTAGATTTTTTAATGATGGCCACTCTGACCAGAGTGAGGTGATACCTTATTGTAGTTTTGACTTCATTTCTCTAATAATTATTGATACTGAGCATCTTTTCATGTGCTTATCATCCATTTGTATGGAGAAATGTCTGTGTAGGTCTTCTGCCCATTTTTTGTTTGGTTTTTCTTTTGTTGTTGTTCTTCAGTTGTATGAACTGTTTATATATTTTGGAAGTTAAGCCCTTGTCAGCCACATGAGTTGTGAATATGTTTTCCCATTCCAAGATTGTCTTTTTGTTTTGTTGATGGTTTCCTTTGCCGTGCAAAAGCTTATAATTTGTTTATTTTTGTTTTCATTTCTATTGCCTTGGGAGAGTGATCTAAGAAAGTATTGCTATGTTTTATGTCAGAGAATGTTTTGTGAGTGTTCTCTACTAAGAGTTTTATGGTGTCATGTCTTGTATTTAAGTCTTTAAGCCATTTCCAGTTTATTTTTGTGTATGGTGTGAGGGAGTGTTCTAACTTCATTGATTTATATGTGGCTGTCAAGCTTTCCCAGCACCACTTGCTGAAGAGATTGTCTTTTCTCATTGTATATTTTTACCTTCTTTGTCAAAGATTAATTGACTGTTGGTGTGTTTGGGGCTCTCTATTCTGTTCCATTGATCAATATGTCCTGGTTTTTTTCTTTTTTTTTTTTTGCCATGGTATCAGTTATTTGGATTACTGTAACTTTGAAGTATTGTGTGAAGTCTGGGAAGGCTATGCCTCTAGTTTTGTTCTTTTTCCTCAAGATTGCTTTGGCAATTCTGGGTCTTTTATGATTTCTTATAATTTAAAGGTTGTTGGTTCTATTTCTGTGAAAAATGTCATGGGTAATTTGACCGAGATTGCATTAAATCTATAGATTGCTTTGGATAGTATGGCCATTGTCTCTTAACAGAAACCTTGGAATAACTTTCTCAGGAAATGAAGATGTGGTCTTTGGAGTAAAACAGACTCAGATTTGAATGCTGTTTCCAGCTCATAGTGGTTATAACAATACAATAGATTTTGATCGGTTATAGGGCCAAATCAGTCAGCTCTTGCTGCATAACAAGCCACCCTAAAACTTAAGGATGTAAAACAATAATCATTTATTATCACTCAGGCATCTTCAAATCAAATGCAATTCAACTTATCTAGTTGGGTCTGATTTGGCTGCAATGGCTGAGGAGATCTTTTCACTGCAGGTCTATGAGTCACATGAGGCAGCTCTGCCCCATGCCTCCCTCATCCTCCTTTAACCAGCATTCTTCCCAGCTCAATGCGAGATGTAAGAAACAAGTAGAAACCTTGAAGGCCTCACAAGGTCTAGACTCAGAACAGACTTACCCCTCCTGCTGACATTCCAACAGCCAAAGTAAATCACATGGCTAAGCTCCTCATTAAGGGGCCTTTAGAAGAACTGCAGAGTCACATGACGAATGATGGAGCTACAAAGGGAAGGTGAGGAAGCGGGGCCAAGAGAGGAAGATAGGAGTCTAACCTAAATGCCAACCCTCCACTTATTACTCCTCTTTTTTGAATTATCCTGGCTCTTTTTCCATATAAAATTTAAAGTAATTGAATTAAATTATCAACAATGTCCTGTGAGAATCTTGATTGGGATTATGTTAATGTTATCAATTAATTTGGGTGGAACTAATATTTTTCTAATCTTCCCATCCAAGAACACAGTATGTGTCTATAATTCAGTCAGGTCTTATTTTTATGTCCCTCATAAAAAATGTATAGTGAAGTGAAGTCGCACAGTCGTGTCCGAATCTTTGCGACCCCATGGACAGTAGCTTGCACCAGGCTGCTCCGTCCATGGGATTTTCTAGGCAAGAGTACTGGAGTGGGTTGCCATTAAATATGTCTTCTATACTTAGGAATAAGAAGATTTCTAGGTACTGACCAAAGTGGCCATAAGTTCCATTCTGGCCACAGAGCATTAGTTTTGGCCATTTAACTTTTTGTATTACCACTACAAAGTGTTTAAAATTCATTCTCTCTCATGACCGTTCTAGATGATGAACTTTAGGTTTGTTCTCCTTGAAATATACAGAAACAAATAAGCTTTTCTTCATTCATTTGACAATTACCCACTTAAGAGGAATCAAATATCATACCATATTAAAAATAATAACAATATGAAAACAAAATTTTACTTTAATAGTACCTAACTTATACAGCATTTAATAGTTTACAAAGCTCTTTTCATAGAGTATCTAAATTTGGTCCATATTATAACCCCATAAAGGAGGCAGAGTGGACAAATACCATCTCGATTTTTCAAGTAAAGGCAGTAAGACCCTCAGAAATTACATGATCTGCCCAGGGTCGCAAGGACAATGATGAAGAATTTGCCATTTGGCTTACAGTCTTGTTCTTTCTCTTCCTTTTCTCCACGGTGTTCACTGACTTCCTCCTTGCCCATTTATCTTTGGCAGTGGGCCCTCCCACTTTGAGGACCTCTTAGAATCTAGAACAAAGACCAGCCCTTAAAGCATACCCAAACTTTTAATTTACATGTAGAATTTTGTGGCTCTGTTCCTAAGTGTTTTAAAAGGAGGCAGTAAATTCTGGAGCAAAGAACAACTTCGGAGCCAGAAAGACCTGTTTTCAAATCCTCAGTCCACCTACCACTGAGCAGATTTGAAGCCTTGGGAAACCTACATAAGCATTTGAATCTTAGTTTCTTCATTTGTAGAATGGGATCAAAATACCCATCTTGCAAAAATATGATAAGAAATAGTTTATTTCTTATAAATAAAGATCCAACATTCAGGAGGCATTGCTGAAAATGTGGAACAGTAACTGAATCCAAATATATACATGGGTATCATGAAGGAATTTCAGCAGTAGGTTTTTTTTTTCTTTAACAAGAGATTTATACCTTATAAATCCTGATAAGAGAAGTCTGGACTTTCACACAGTATGGAAAGAAAAGTGGATTTGCCATGAAGAATATCAACTAGGACTCTGCCAAAGGTTTGCCACCTTTTCCCAATTCACTGGACTTATATTAGTTCTTTTCCTGTCCAAAAGTTCCACATAAAATATCCACATGCATATTGCAGCCCTTACATGTAATGACAAGTTCTTCCAAATAGTCGAACATCTTAGGTAATATGATTTGTTCCAAAGAGACTAATAGAACACCTGAGAGGCAGGGCACCATGAGTGGAGGTCTGGCTAGAAGCAGTCAACTGTGTCCAACCCTGTGTAACCCCATGGACTGCAGCCCACCAGGCTCTTCTGTCCATGACATTGGCCAGGCAAGAATACTGGAGTGAGTTGCCATTTCCTTCTCCAAGGCATCTTTCCAACCCAGGGATTGAACCCACAACTCCTGCTTGGCAGACAGATTCTTTACTACTGAGTCACCTGGGAAGCCCTTACCTAATAAGTACACCATTGCAAACCTGTCTTATGATGCACATACCCCTTATCACTCCATCTCCACAATAGCTTCTTCTCTGCCTGTGCCCCCCTAGAGAAAACCAGGCCAGCAGTCTGATTGCCAAATGGAGAAAATATTCACAGGAATGGATGAGTTTTTCCTCATCACAGTTGGCATCTAGACATCATGCTAGCACTGTCTATATCTAAATCAGCACTGTCCAAAAAATACATAATGTGAGCCACATTAAGTTTAAAATTAAGATAATTTCTAATAATCACATTATAAAAGGTGAAAGTGAACAGGTAAAAATAATCTTAATATCATAACATTTAACCCACTATATCTCAAATACCATTTCAATATGAAGTCAATATTAATAACTTGTTAGTGAGATATTTTACAGTCTTTTTTATTTCAAGTCTCGAAATTCAGTGTGCATTTTGTTCTTACAGCCATCTCACCTCGGACTAGCCACATTTCAAGTGCTCAATAGCCCCACATAGCTGTGGCTAACACACAGAACAGAACATCACTGAATTGCCAGTTCTGGTACAGAGCAAGGTAACACATAGCATTCCTCCAGCATCTTAGCATATATATGCTATACCACAGTAAACCAAAGTGGAGAGCTTCAGCTAGTTCTTTGATACAAAGAACTACTACCTTTTCATCTGTTTAAATAGTGGGGGAGGGAAACTAGCTTTCTCAAATTGAAAGTATGCTATCTCAGCATATTTTAGGGTTTTTATTTTCTTGTGATGGCTTCTTCCTCCAATAGGAAACATTTGAAGAAAATTTAGGGGACAGAAGGAGTGTAACACACCTACACATTTTCAACCTATTGAGATGCCCTTATATGTCCGAAAACTCCTAATTATTTCCATAACAACAGACATTATAATGATACGTACTTCTTGACAGGAAGTAAATTTATAAACCCTGGATTTATTATCTATATATCATTTTTTAGAAACGCATCAGAATGAGACAGGCATACCACAATTTTATGAAATAATTCACATAGTTGGCTGTCAGAGGAATTGAGAATTTTGTAAAATACCATGCTTTATATTCATACCAGTCAGTCAGTCAGTTCAACCACTCAGTCGTGTCTGACTCTTTTTAATCCCACGGACTGCAGCATGCCAGGCCTCAATGTACATCACCAATTCCTGGAGTTTACTCAGAATCCTGTCCATTGAGATGGTGATGCCATCCAACCATCTCATCCTCTGTCGTCCCCTTCTCCTCCTGCCTTCAATCTTTCCCAGCATCAGGGTCTTTCCAATGAGTCAGTTCTTCGCATCAGGGGGCCAAAGTATTGGAGTTTCAGCTTCAGTAACAGTTCTTCCAAAAAATATTCAGGACTGATTTCTTTTAGGAAGGACTAGTTGAATCTCCTTGCAGTCCAAGGGACTCTGAAGAGTCTTTTCCAACACCACAGTTCAAAAGCATCAATTCTTCGGTGCTCAGCTTTCTTTATAGTCCAACTTTCACATCCATACATGACTACTGGAAAAACCATAGCTTTGACTAGATGGACCTTTGTCCGCAAAGTAATGTCTCTGTTTTTTAATATGTTGTCTAGGTTGGTCATAATTTTTCTTCCAAGGAGCAAGTGTCTTTTAATTTCATGGCTGCAGTCACCATCTGCAGTGATTTTGGAGCCCCCCAAAATAAAGTCTGACACTGTTTTCCCATCTATTTGCCATGAAGTGATGGGGCCAGATGCCATGATCTTAGTTTTCTGAATGTTGAGCTTTAAGCCAACTTTTTCACTCTCCTCTTTCACTTTCATCAAGAGGCTCTTTAGTTCTTCTTCACCTTCTGCCGTAAGGATGGTGTCATCTGCATATCTGAGGTTATTGATATTTCTCCCAGCAATCTTGATTCCAATTTGTGCTTCATCCAGCCCAGCGTTTCTCATGATGTACTCTGCATACAAGTTAAATAAGCAGGGCGACAATATACAGCCTTGACATACCCCTTTCCTGATTTGGAACCAGTCTGTTGTTCCATGTCCAGTTCTAACTGTTGCTTCATGACCTGCATACACATTTCTCAAGAGACAGGTCAGATGGTCTGGAATTCCCATCTCTTTAAGAATTTTCCAGAGTTTGTTGTGGTCCACACAGTGAAAGGCTTTGGCATAGTCAATAAAGCAGAAGTAGATATTTTTCTGTACCTCTTGCTTTTTCGATGACCCAACAGATATTGGCAATATGATCTCTGGTTCCGCTGCCTTTTCTAAAACCAGCTTGAACATCTGGAAGTTCACAGTTCACGTATTGCTGAAGCCTGGCTTGGAGAATTTTGACCATTACTTTACTAGTGTGTGAAATGAGTGCAATTGTGCAGTAGTTTGAGCATTCTTTGGCATTGCCTTTTTTGGGGATTGGAATGAAAACTGACCTTTTCCAGTCCTGTGACCACTGCTGAGTTTTGCAAATTTGCTGGCATATTGAGTGCAGCACTTTCACAGCATCATCTTTTAGGATTTGAAAGAGCTCAACTGGAATTCCATCACCTCCACTAGCTTTGTAGTGATGCTTCCTAAGGCCCACTCGACTTCACATTCCAGGATGTCTGGCTCTAGGTTGGTAATCACACCATTGTGATTATCTGGGTCATGAAGATATTTTTTGTATATTTCTTCTGTGTATTCTTGCCACCTTTTCTTAATATCTTCTGCTTCTGTTAGGTCCATACCATTTCTATCCTTTATTGTGCCCATCTTTGCACAAAATGTTCCTTTGGTATCTCTAATTTTCTTGAAGAGATCTCTAGTCTTTCCCATTCTATTGTTTTCCTCTATTTCTTCACATTGATCGATAAGGAAGGCTTTCTTATCTCTCCTTGCTATTTTTTGGAACTCTGCATTCAGATGGGTATATTTTTCCTTTTCTTTTTTGCTTTTTGCTTCTCTTCTGTTCACAGCTATTTGTAAGGCCTCCTCAGACAACCATTTGCCTTTTTGCATTTCTTTATCTTGGGGATGTTCTTGATTCCTGCCTCCTGTACAATGTCACGAACCTCCGTCCATAGTTCTTCAGGCACTCTGTCTATCAGATCTAATCCCTTGAATCTATTTGTCACTTCCACTGTATTATTGTAAGGGATTTGATTTAGGTCATACCTGAATGGTCTAGTGGTTTTCCCTACTTTCTTCAATTTAAGTCTGAATTTGGCAATAAGGAGTTTATGGTCTGAGCCACAGCCAGCTCCCGGTCTTGCTTTTGCTGACTGTATAGAGCTTCTCCATCTTTGGCTGCAAAGAATATAATCAATCTGATTTCAGTATTGACCATCTGGTGATGTCCATGTGTAGAGTCTTCTCTTGTGTTGTTGGAAGAGGGTGTTTGCTATGACCAGTGCATTCTCTTGGCAAAACTCTATTAGCCTTTGCCCTGCTTCATTCCGTATTCCAAGGCCAAATTTGCCTGTTACTCCAGGTATTTCTTGACTCTCTGCTTTCGCATTCCAGTCCCCTATAATGAAAAGGACATCTTTTTTTGGTTTTAGTTCTAGAAGGTCTTGTAGGTCTTCATAGAACTATTCAATTTTAGCTTCTTCAGCATTACTGGTAGGGGTATAGACTTGGATTACCGTGATATTGAATGGTTTGCCTTGGAAACGAGCAGAGATCATTCTGTCATTTTTGAGATTGCACCCAAGTACTGCATTTCAGACTCTTTTGTTGATTATGACGGCTACTCCATTTCTTCTAAGGGATTACTGCCCACAGTAGTAGATATAATGGTCATCTGAGTTAAATTCACCCATTCCAGTCCATTTTAGTTCGCTGATGCCTAAAATGTCGACATTCACTCTTGCCATCTCCTGTTTGACCACTTCCAATTTGCCTTGATTCGTGGACTTAACATTCCAGATTCCTATGCAATATTGCTCTTTATTTATTTTCTTAATTAATTAATTTACTTATTTTACTTTACAATAGTGTATTGGTTTTGCCATACATTGACTTGAATCCACCATGGGTGTACATGTGTTCCCCATCCTGAACTCCTCTCCCACCTCCCTCCCCATCCCATCCCTCTGGGTCATCCCAGTGCACCAGCCCCGAGCACCCTGTATAATGCATCGAACCTGGACTGGCGATTCGTTTCACATATGATACTTAACATGTTTCAATGCCATTCTCCCATATCATCCCACACTCGCCCCCTCCCACAGAGTCCAAAAGACCGTTCAATACATCTGTGCCTCTTTTGCTGTCTTGCATACAGGCTTACTGTTACCATGTTTCTAAATTCCGTATATGTGCGTTAGTACACTGTATTGGTGTTTTTCTTTCTGGCTTACTTCACTCTGTATAATAGGCTCCAGTTTCATCCACCTCATTAGAACTGATTCAAATGAATTCTTTTTAATGGCTGAGTAATATTCCATGGTGTATATGTACCACAGCTTCCTTATCCATTCGTCTGCTGATGGACATCTAGGTTGCTTCCATGTCCTGGCTATTATAAACAGTGCTGCAATGAACATTGGGGTGCACGTGTCTCTTTCAGATCTGGTTTCCTCAGTGTGTATGCCCAGAAGTGGGATTGCTGGGTCATATGGCAGTTCTATTTCCAGTTTTTTAAGGAATCTCCACACTGTTCTCCATAGCGGCTGTACTAGTTTGCATTCCCACCAACAGTGTAAGAGGGTTCCCTTTTCTCCACACCCTCTCCAGCATTTATTGCTTGTAGATTTTTGGGTAGCAGCTATTCTGACTGGCATGAAGTGGTACCTCATTGTGGTTTTAATTTGCATTTCTCTGATAATGAGTGCTGTTGAGCATCTTTTCATATGTTTGTTAGCCATCTGTATGTCTTCTGTGGAGAAATGTCTGTTTAGTTCTTTGATCCACTTTTTGATTGGATCTTTTATTTTTCTGGAATTGAGCTGCAGGAGTTGCTTGTATATTTTTGAGATTAATTCTTTGTCCATTGCTTCCTTTGCTATTATTTTCTCCCATTCTGAAGGCTATCAATAATTACCTTAAATGTAAATGGGTTGAATGCCCCAACCAAAAGACAAAGACTGGCTGAATGGATACAAAAACAAGACCCCTATATATGTTGTCTACAAGAGACCCACCTCAAAACAAGGGACACATACAGACTGAAAGTGAAGCGCTGGAAAAAGATATTCCATGCAAATAGAGACCAAAAGAAAGCAGGAGTAGCAATACTCATATCAGATAAAATAGACTGTAAAACAAAGGCTGTGAAAAGAGACAAAGATGGACACTATATAATGATCAAAGGATCAATCCAAGAAGATGATATAACAATCATAAATATATACGCACCCAACATAGGAGCACCACAATATGTAAGACAAATGCTAACAAGTGTGAAAGGGGAAATTAACAATAACACAACATAGTGGGAGACTTTAAGACCCCACTCACACCGATGGATAGATCAACTAAACAGAAAATTAACAAGGAAACACAAACTTTAAATGATACAATAGACCAGTTAGACCTAATTGATATCTATAGGGCATTTCACCACAGTATTGCTCTTTACAGCATCATACTTTACATCCATCCCCAGTAACATCCACAACTGGGTGTTGTTTTTGCTTTAGCTCTGTGTCTTCATTCTTTCTGGAGTTATTTCTCTGCTGATCTCCAGTAGCATACTGGGCACCTACCGACCTGGGGAGTTCATCTTTCAGTGTCCTATCTTTTTGCTTTTTCCTGCTATTCATGGGGTTCTCAAGGCAATAATATTGAAGTGGTTTGCCATTCCTTTCTCCAGTGGACCACATTTTTTCAGAACTCTCCACCACGATCCATCCAATGGGTGGCCCTACACGGCATGGCTCATAGTTTCATTGAGTCAGACAAGGCTGTGGTGCATGTAATCAGATTGGTTAGTTTCCTGTGATTGTGGTTTTCACTCTTTCTGCCCTCTGATGGAGAAGAGTAAGAGGCTTATGGAAGCTTCCTGATGGGAGAGATTGACTGAGGGGGATACTGGGTCTTGTTTTGATGGGCAAGGCCATGTTCAGTAAATCTTTAATCCAATCTTCTGTTCATGGGTTGGGCTGTGTTCCCTCCCTGTTGTTTACCTGGGGCCAAACTATGGTGATCAGAAAAGTTTAGAAAAATTTCCCATGTATGTCAGTCGGCAAAGCATCTGACTGCAATGAGGGAGACCTGGGTTTAATTCCAGGGTAGGGAAGTTCCCCTGGAGAAGGAAATGGCAATCCACTCCAGTATTCTTGCCTGGAGAATCCTATGGACATAGGAAACTGGCAGCCTACAGTTCATGGGATCACAATAGTTGGATATGACTTATCTTTCTTTCTTTCTAAACTCTGGTGGAGGTCATGAAGATAATGGCGACCTCCTTCAAAAGGTCCCAAGTATGCACTGCTACACTCAGTGCCCCCAGCCCTGCAGCAGGCCACTGCTGACCCACGCCTCCACCAGAGACTCCTGGACACTTACGGGCAAGTCTGGGTCAGTCTCTTGTGGGGTCACTGCTCCTTTCTCCTGGGTCCTGGTGCACACCAGGTTCTGTTTGTGCCCTCCTAGAGTCTGTTTCCCCAGTCGTGTAAGTTCTGGTGGTTCTATGGTGGGGTTAATGGTGACCTCCTCCAAGAGGGTTTCTGCCATACTCAGGTCTGCTGTACCCAAAGCCCCTGCCCCTGCAGCAGTCCACGGCTGACCCAAACCTCCTCAGGAGACACTCAAACACAGTTCTGTCTCAGTCTCTGTGGGGTCTCTGGGTCCTGGTGCACACAAGGTTTGTTTGAGCCCTCTGAGCATTTCTGGTGGGTATGGGGTTTGATTCTAAACGTGATTTCGCCCCTCCTACCATCTTTCTGGGGCTTCTCCTTTGTTCTTGGGCCTGGGGTATCTCCTCACAGATGGCACCCACTGCTCCCATCATCCCACTAACTGCTCCTCACACACAGAGTTGGATTTTGACAAACGAATAGCAGATATCTGTCACAAATCATATGTCATTTCTCACCTTTGCATTTAATGGTTTTACTGAATTACTTGTGTTCAGGGGCAAGAATGTAAGTTGCACAGAATTAAAACATTCAGAAAAGTACCCTGAGCAGATAACCACCTACAGGCCTGCCCCATACTGAAACAGAGTGCTTTACCACACAAGGGTGAGTGCTTGGTTAAGGGGCAAGAGGGGTCTAAAACCCAACTCTGTGATATGCACCAGCCTTGCACTCTGATACAGGCTGCTTTGTCTAGGACAAGGCATGCCTTTTAAATTCACACAGACATGGCAGATGGGCTGGGAGCAGTCATGGCCTCCTTCCCTTTAGTGACCTGTTTGGTAAATATAAGGGGTAAATCATAGAGAAATGAGAAAAATCAAAGTTACTTCCTGCAAAGAGAAACCATAGAAAATGCTTTTCATACAAACATTTTGAGTCATAAATAAGGAAATGAGTAAAATAAAGGCCAAAACAGCATGAAAATAAGAATCCATAAGCTTTAAGATGGACCAGTCCCCCTGTAAAGCAGAACTCCTCTCCATGACATCTTTAAATCCCTGTTCATACAGACTGACTTGGACATAGCCCATGTTGGGCAGCTCTGTGGAGAAAGGGACCTCATCTCACATTTCTGACCATTGCCCCTTCCCCAGAACGTCAGCTCCTAGAACCTTGTCTGTATGATTCACTTCAAAATCTTTGGCTGGCACAGGGTAGGGGCTCAAGAGACATTCGTCAACCAACCAAGCACTTGCCTCTTTCTGAAACAGCCCGTGCTCTTCCCAAATAGCTCTAAGCGCTAGTACTGGTAAGATCTTCAGGTATGAAAATCATACTGTGGTTGTTTTTTTTTAAGAATCCTTATCTCTGAGAGATACATACTGAAATACTTATTATTTGCAGATAATAGTGATTGTTTCAAAATAATTCAGGAGAGGATTGGCTGGGGATCTAGATGAAGCAAGATTTGCCATGAGTTGAAAACTGCTGAAGTTTGGGGATGGGGATGTCAGAGTTCATTACACTATTTTCTCGTGTATATGCTTGAAAAAAAAATATCCATAAAAGAAACTACTCTTCATTCAGTGGTGAAATGATAGGTAAGTTTTCTGCCCACATGGAACTTACATATGGATGGAGTCAGAAGATAGATAGGTAGATACAGTAACTACACCTTACGACTAATGCTATGACTGATAAATGTGGATACCAGGAGAGAAAATAAGTGACAAGAGGTAGGTATTAATTTTGAGTGAATAGTCAAGGGAAGCCTGCATGTGGAGAAAACACTGAAGCTGAGTTCAGAAGAATGGGAAGGAGCTAACTATATAAAAGGTAAAGAAAGAAACTTCCAGACAAAGAGAACAGAAAGTACAAACATCCTGTGGCAGAAAAGAGCCTGGCATGCTGCTCATTCTTAGAAAGGTGAGAATGCCTAAAACCAAGCCTGGTAGGAAAGAATGCCATGAGATTTGATTGGAGTCGCCAACAGGAGCCAGATCTTGTGAGGCCTTATGTGCCATGACTGGGATGGGGCTTTATTCAAATTTTTAGAAAATTCTTCTTCATATCTAGTTCAAAACTACATCCCTGTAATGTATGGCCATGTGACTTACTTTGATTGATAGAGCATGAGTAGGAGGGGTGTATATCGTCTTGGGTGTAAAAGCTTTAAGGGCAAGGGCATGTTTTGCCATATTCTCTTCTCCATCTGCTCGTGACTTTCAGTGCTCTACATGGTGATTGCCCCTTCAACCTAGGTCCAATGATGACAAGAAACAGAGCCTCAATTGATCCCTGAGGGATTCATAGCATAAGTAAGAAATAAAGTTTTGTTATTTTAAACCACTGACACTTGAGGGATGTTTGTTCTTATAGTATAACCTGTCCTATCCTGATTAATACACTGGATTAACTAAAGCTTATCAAGACTTTTTAACCACAGCACTCTCCTGAGCCTTTAACCAACTAAAAAATATTGTAAATCTCCAAGAGAGCATGCAGTATTTTCCAAACTAATATGACCACAAAACTTTTGCAAAGAGATTTTTGTGAGACCCTCAAGGAAATGCTAAGGTTGAGTCTGAGGATATTTTTTCATCCCTGTTGGCTACCTCTGAAATTTTGATTAACAAAAGTTCCTCAGAATTTTAATACAAACTGCTGTTAGGCCAAGTCTCCTGCATTCTCTATTTTTATAAATGATTGTTTTAGACCTAAAAGCAGACTTTTCCATTCATTCCTGTTAAATATTTTAGTTCAATGTTTCAACGTGTTGGCATCTAAATGCTGCCATTTTTCCTGGACATCTTCTTGCTTGAAAGGTCTAATCTGGGGAGGGCTGGTTGCCTCCAAAGGGACTTTCAGAGGGGTCTCCATACAATCAGGCCTCTTGACCTTTTGTTTTATTCAGCAATAATGATTTGATTTTGCCTTGGGATTTTTTTTTTTATCTAGATCAGGCATTCTCTTGATGCTCTTATTCAACTAATCTCCAATGCCTTCTCCAGCCCAATCCTCCCTCCTGATTGCTGCCCACCAGTTAATCACCCTCCCTTCTTTGATTGGGATCTTCTCCTGGAATCTACAGCGCTCATATCTGCCCAATCCCACACCCCACTTTCCATGAAAGACACTTTCAGCAAAGCCTTTATCACTCAGGGCTTTTGGTAGACAGTTCACTCGTGACAGCCTTTGGCTAACCCTAACCATCATCCTATAGCTATAGTTACATCTTCCCAGCTGGTATCTGTGTGTTAAACTTACATCCCTTGGGTACCTACATCCCTCAGGATCCCTTGCAGTCTCAGATCAGGTGCAGAACTGATATGCATGCCTTCTACATTTTAAGCCAAAATGTTAAAGCAGAGAAAGCCCCAGTGGCCAGTCCCTTGGCCCCACACTAGAGACTTCCTTGGGAGTTACTATTTCTTGGGCTGTCTTTTAACAAGAATTTGTTTTACCTAGTAAGGAATTCTTATTCAAGATTTTGTTTCAAAAATTCAATTAGAGAGCTTTAAAAAATTTTTTTGATAATTTTTATTTATTTTTAAAAATTTTTATTGGAGTATAGTTGATTGATAATGTTGTGTTAGTTTCAGGTGTCCAGCAAGTGAGTCAGTTTATATATATATATATCCACTCCTTTTTAGACTCATTTCCCATATAGGTCATTACAGAGTATTGAGCAGAGTTTCCCTGTGCTATATAGTAGGATTTTGTTGGTTATCTATTTTATATATAGTAGTGTGTATATGTCAATCCCATATCTCCCAATTTGTCTCTCCCCCTCAAGAGATCTTTTAAAATATACAAAAACATGAAATCCTAATGTTTCAGTCTTTCAAAAATTTGCTCTAACATTTATTATCTATCCCTATCCCATTGAATATATAAATAGCTAAAATATTAGAATCATTTCATTTTTCTTTATGATTTATAACTTTCTCCCTCTGGGGAAAAATCAAAGAAACTGATACAGAAGGATGAGCTAATAAGTCATTCAAAACATATTGACTGAAAAAATGAGTAAAGAACTGTGATCTTCAGGAAAATATTTAAAGTGAAATTTGAGTGAATCCTCAGCTTTAAGCACTAAAGGCTTTAAGGAAGTAGGAAAAGGACCATTTTGAGATCTGACAATGCAGGGACTACAGTTAGGACCAAACACAATAGCAGGTATATTATCTTGGAATTCAGAAGGGAAGAAATAAGATGATTATCATATAGGACTGCTGAAAAGCAAGAGTGAATGAAAGGGGAAGCAAATAGTTCTTCCTAAATATTTGATTTCTAAGGAAATGCACTAGGAAGAGAGAGAGAGAGGCTGACAGACTATTAATATGTTCAGTAAATATGGAAAGGCAGCTCTTGATTGCTTTATATTGCCAACTGTGTTTAATAGGGCTTTATAATATGATCTCAGTGAGGTTATTTTCAGCTGAGTTGGAAAATGCTAATACCTGTCAGAATACTAAAAGATGAATGAAAATTTGTTAGCCTGTTGGGAGAGATTGCTACTGAATTTGATGCTGAAAATCATGTTAAAGTCCACTGGGAACGTCAGAGAAGACAGAATTTTGCAAGAGAAAGGCATCAAGGGATGCCTTTAATTCCTCCACAGCACTCCAGTGTCCATAATATAGCCCTGCCACTTGTCTCATTTGCCAGGATGACTTTAGGTAGATTGCACAGGAGAAGCTAAAGATTATGGAAATGGTAAATTCTTGACTAGGAAGTTACATTCCTATTCAGTTCAGTTCAGTTCAGTTGCTCAGTCGTGTCCAACTCTTTGTGACCCCGTAGACTGCAGCGTGCCAGGCCTTCCTGTCCATCACCAACTCCCAGAGTTTACCCAAACTCATGTCCATTGAGTTGGTGATGCCATCCAACCATCTCATCCTCTGTCGTCCCCTTCTCCTCCTGCGCTCAATCTTTCCCAGCATCAGGGTCTTTTCAAATGAGTCAGCTCTTCAACTAAGATCATGGCATCCGATGGGGAAGCAGTGGAAACAGTGGCTGACTTTATTTTGGGGGGGCTCCAAAATCACTGCAGATGGTGATTGCAGCCATGAAATTGAAAGACATTTACTCCTTGGAAGGAAAGTTATGAACAACCTGGATAGCATATTAAAAAGCAGAGACATTACTTTGCCAACAAAGGTCTGTCTAGTGAAGGCTATGGTTTTTCCAATAGTCATGTATGGATGTGAGAGTTGGACTGTAAAGAAAGCTGAGTGCTTAAGAATTGATGCTTTTGAACTGTGGTGTTGGAGAAGACTCTTGGGAGTCCCTTGGACTGCAAGGAGATCGAACCAGTCCATCCTAAAGGAGATCAGTCCTGGGTATTCATTGGAAGGACTGATGCTGAGGCTGAAACTCCAATACTTTGGCCACATTCCTATTAGGTTACATTAGATTCCAACTAAAAATTCCTCAACGTTTTGGTTCTGATCAGGAGTCAGAAAATTTTTTTCTGGAAAGGGCTAGTATGCTAGGCAGAATAATGGTCCACAAATATGTCTATGTCTTAATCCCCAGAATCTATTAATATGTTACCCTACATGGTAGGAGGGATGCCAGTGATCTGATTAAGTTAAGGATCTTGAGAGAAGGAACTTATTCTGGGACTGTCTGAGTAGTCTGGGCTTCTATGGTGGCTCAGTCATAAAGAATGCATCTGACAATCCAGGAGATGTGGGTTTGATCCCTGGGTAGGGAAGATCCCCTGGAGGAGGAAACAGCAACCCGCTCCAGTATTCTTGCCTGGAGAATCCCATGGGCAGAGGAGCCTGGTGGGCTACAGTTCATGGGGTCTCAAAGAGTTGGACACAACTGAGCAACTGAGTGTGCATGTGTGCACACGCATGTGCGCACACACACACACACATATCTGAGTAGTCTAGGACCTTATCTAATCATATGTATACTTAAAATCAGAAAAGTTTTCCCAGCAGTGGTCAGAGAGCTATATGACTATTGAAGAAAGGCATAGAGAGATGCAACATAGCTTGCTTTGAAGATGGAAAAGGGGACCATGACCCAAGGAATGCAAGTAGCCTCTAGAAGCTGGAAAAGGAAAGGAAACAGATTTTCCCCTAGAGCTACCAGAGGAGAACATTAGCCTTACCAACACTTTGATTATAGCCCATTGAGATCCTGTGAGTCTTCTGACTTCCAGAACTGTAAAATAATAAATTAGTGTTGTTTTAAGCCATTATATTGTTGGTAATTTGTCATGGAAACAATAGCCAGATAGGAAATTTTGGGTGAGCTTTCCGGGCCATACATTCTCTGCTACAATCACTCAACTCTGTCATGGTGGCACAAAAGCAACCATCGGCAATATGTAAATGATGGGGTGGCTGTGTGCCAACAAAATTTCATTTATGAAAACAGATTACAGGGCTTTAGTTTGCTAGCATCTGTTCTAGATATCTAGGAGACATCAGCAGTCATCCTTCTGAGTCCTATGGGTCACAGCCCACATACAGAAACCTTGCTTTAAAAATGTGGGGTGTACATCTATTAATACCAAGAGCTAAAAACCTAGACACTGGGCTGGATGAGGCACAAGCTGGAATCTATATTGCTGGGAGAGATATCAATAACCTCAGATATGCAGATGACACCACCCTTATGGCAGAAAGTGAAGAAGAACTAAAGAGCCTCTTGATGAAAGTGAAAGAGGAGAGTGAAAAAGTTGGCTTAAAGCTCAACATTCAGAAAACTAAGATCGTGGCATCTGGCCCCATCACTTTATGGCAAATAGATGGGGAAACAGTGGAAACAGTGACAGACTTTATTTTGGGGGGCTCCGAAATCACTGCAGATGGTGACTGCAGCCATGAAATTAAAAGACGCTTCCTCATTGGAAGAAAAGTTATGACCAACCTAGACAGCATATTAAAAAGCAGAGACATTAGTCTGCCAACAAAGGTCTGTCTAGTCAAGGCTATGGTTTTTCCAGTATTCATGTATGGATGTGAGAGTTGGACTACAAGGAAAGCTGAGCGCTGAAGAATTAACGTTTTTGAACTGTGCTGTTGGAAAAGACTCTTGAGAGTCCCTTGGACTGCAAGGAGATTCAACCAGTCCATCCTAAAGGAAATCAGTCCTGAATATTCATTGGAAGGACTGATGCTGAAGCTGAATCTCCAATACTTTGGCCCCCTGATGCGAAGAACTGACTCATTTGAAAAGACTCTGATGCTGGGAAAGATTGAAGGCAGGAGGAGAAGGGGATGACAGAGGATGAGATGGTTGAGTCCATCACCAACTCAATGGACATGAGTTTGAGTAAACTCCAGGAGTTAGCGATGGACAGGGAGGCCTGGCGTACTGTAGTCCATGGGGTCACAAAAAACTGAAAGACCTAAAAAATGAAATTCTTTTGAAAGGAGTTTAAAAATAAAATTCAGTTTAACTCTCAAATTCAATTTAAATTTTAACTTAAAACTCAATTTAACTTAAATAAAATTCTGTTTAACTCAGGTTTTCTCATTCTTTTCACTGTAACACATCCAAGTCAACTAAGGCTGAAGGTACACACCCTATGAGTCAGCAATTCCAATCCTAGGTGCATAGAAAGTAGAAATGTATGCAGTAGAGAAATGTGTCAAAATGCTTACAGCAACATTGTTTATAGTACTGTAGACCCAAATTGCAAATAACACAGATCTATCAAGAGTAGAAAGGATAAATTGTATAATGTTCATATAGTGGAATAATAGACTCCCAAAACAAATGAACTATAGCTATAGGCATCAACATGGATACATCTCAACAACAAAATTTAACAGAAACAAGTTAAACACAAAAGAGTAGAGACTATACTAGTCTATTTCTATGGACCATATTATCTGGCAATTCCAATCCTGGGTGTATAACCAAAGGATTGAAAGCAGATCTCAAAAAGATATTTGTATACCCATATTCATAACAATGTTATTTGAAACTCAAGTGTCCATCAACAGAACACCAACATGTGGTCCATCCATGCAACAGAATATTCTTCAGCTTTTAAAAAGAAGGAAATCCTGCAATACAGCATAACATGGCTGAACCTTGAGGTCATTATACTAAGTGAAATAAGCCACTCACAAAAATGCAAATACTATAATTCTCTTTATATGAAGTACTTAGAATAGTCAAAATCATACAGACAGAAGGTGAAATGGTGGTTGTCAGGAGCTGGGGGGGCGGGAGAATGAAGCATTATAATTTAATGGGTATAGAGTTTCAGTTTTACAAGATGAAAAGATTTATGGGGATGTACGGTAGTGACAGCTTCACAACAATGTGAACGTACTTAATATCACTGAACTGGACTGAAGAAAAGCTATGACCAACATAGAAAGCATATTAGAGCGCAGAGACATTATTTTGCCGACAAAGGTCCATCTAGTCAAAGCTATGGTTTTTCCAGTAGTCATGTATGGATGTGAGAGTTGGACCATCAAGAAAGCTGAGTAACAAAGAATTGATGCTTTTGAACTGTGGTGTTGGAGAAGACTCTTGAGAGTCCCTTGCGGAGGCAAGGATATACAATGGAAAAAAGACAACCTCTTCAACAAGTGGTGCTGGGAAAACTGGTTAACCACTTGTAAAAGAATGAAACTAGAACACTTTCTCACACCACACACAAAAATAAACTCAAAATGGATTAAAGATCTAAATGTAAGACCAGAAACTATAAAACTCCTAGAGGAGAACATAGGCAAAACACTCTCCGACATGAATCACAGCAGGATCCTCTATGACCCACCTCCCAGAATATTGGAGAGTCCGTTGACTGCAAGGAGATCCAACCAGTCAATCCTAAAGGAAATCAGCCCTCAGGACTGATGCTGAGGCTGAAACTCCAATCCTTTGGCCACCTGATGTGAAGAACTGACTCATTTGAAAAGACCCTGATGCTGGGAAAGATTGAAGGCAGGTGAAGGGGACGACAGAAGATGAGATGATTGGATGGCATCATCAACTTGATGGACATGAATTTGAGCAAGCTCCAGTAGTTGGTGACGGACAGGGAAGCCTGGCGTGCTGCAGTCCATGTGGTCGCAAAGAGGTGGACACGACTGAGCGACTGAACTGAACTGAACACTTAAAAATGGTTAACAAGGTAAATTTTATGTTATGTGTAGTTTACCATAATAAAAAAGAATAAAGGTTGCATTTTTCTATTTATACAAAGTTCAAACCAAAGCAAAACTAACCTAGAATTTTCAAGGTTGCCTTTATAGGTAGTCAAAGTATAAAGAACACCGGGAAATGAATATGTACTTAAAAAAAATTCAGGACAGTGACTTCTTTGTGAGGAGAGAGGGCACACTAAAGCCATTCTGGAGTGTTGTAAATGCTCTCTTTCTTGACTTGGGTTGTGGTTCACGTGTGTTCATTTCACAATCATTTATTAAGCTATGCATTCTTGTTTTCTGAACTTTTCTACGTGTATGTGTTGTATTTCACCATTTAAAAGATTTAAAAGAAAAAGATTAAGTTGCATTCAGCAGAAAGTTCAGCCACTGACTGCTACTTGGAATCATTCCATTAGAGAAGATGATCAGAGCAAGCAGCTAGGCTACAGAGATAAGTGTTGAGCACTTTAAGTACCAACTTAGGCTTCTAAGTATATTCACTTCTCACTGTACTGTGGGGTCACAGGCACTTTCATACACTGCAGCAGGGTGGGGATGGTAAGGGGAGTTCATAATGTTACAACTCTAATGGAAAGCAAATTGACAATATCTATCAAAATTTCAGTACTCATTGGTCAAATAATTTCATTCCTGGAATTTAGTCTATGGATATGCTTTCAGACATAACATATATACAAGTCACTCATTGCAGTATTATTTATAATAGCAAGAAGATTGGGACAACCTTATGGCAATCAATCAGGAACTGGTTAGATAAACTCTGTGACAGTCATACAAGGAATACTATGAAGATGTAAATAAAGAATGAGTAAGATCTCCCAGTGCAAATCTGGTACTAACTCCAGACTGTATGCCTAACTGAAAAAACTGAGGTAGAGAACCACATGTAGGCTATCTTTTGTATAAGAAAGAGGGATATAAGAATGTATTTTCATGTTGATTTGCATTGTATAAGATGATGTATAAGAAATTAATAAAAAAATGTTTACCTCTAGGGGATAAAGGAACAGGTAACAGGAAGACAGGGGAAGGAGTGGATGTGACACCTCCCAACATGTAACTATTTATGTTGTTCTGACTTTTGAATCATGTGAATGTACTATCCATTCAAAAAAAAACAAAAACAAAATTAAATGTTCAGTTCGGTTCTGTTCAGTCACTCAGTTGTGTCCTACTCTTTGCGACCAAAGGACAAAAAAAGAAAAATACAGCTTCTACCAAGAAGACCTCAAAATTAGTCTCCAATCAATATCATTTGAAAGATAACCTAAAAGGATGAAAAAAAGTAAAACTGGTTTAATAGATGACCAAATAAATGCTTGTGTGCTGACTTGGACAACTTAAAATCAAGTTGCCTAGGACAGAAAAGAAAGTGAAAGTGAAGTCACTCGGTAGTGTCTGACTCTTTGTGACCCCATGGACTATAGCCTACTAGGCTTCTCCATCCATGGGATTTTCCAGGCAAGAGTACTGGAGTGGGTTGCCATTTCCTTCTCCAGGGGATCTTCCTGACCCCGGGATCAAACCCTGGGTCTCCCACATTGCAGGCAGACGCTTTACCCTTTGAGCCACCAGAAGGACGGGACAAATGATATATAAAATACATTTTTGTGTATCCATATTTGGTGCCAGTTTGTTGATGAAACTATCTAATTGATGTTATTCAAACATGCCCAGCAACTTTAAGAAAAGCTTTTCTTCCTGGGAGATACACTTAGAGTGTTAGTATAAGTGACTCCCTGAGAATTTAGCATCCATAATGATGCTGCTGCTGCTGCTGCTAAGTCACTTCAGTCGTGTCCGACTCTGTGTGACCCCATAGACGGCAGCCCACTAGGCTCTGCCGTCCCTGGGATTCTCCAGGCAAGAACACTGGAGTGGGTTGCAATTTCCTTCTCCAATGAAGGAAAGTGAAAAGTGAAAGTGAAGTCGCTCAGTCGTGTCCGACTCTTCGCGACCCCATGGCCTGCAGCCTACCAGGCTCCTCCGTCCATGGGATTTTCCAGGCAAGAGTACTGGAGTGAGGTACCATTGCCTTCTTCGTCCATAATGATAGGAGTCATCAAAATAGAGAAAGAAAAATAAATACATATATTCACAAAGAATAAATGAATGAATGAATAAAAGCCACCCTTTTCTGCCATGCACGGTAACTGCCAGTTTGCACCACACTCCTAAACTGTAAGCATTATTTCGGTCCATTTTCTAATTCAATCTGGATCCATTTTATTAAAATTTGTATAATTTGCTTTAAAATCAAAAGAGTGTCCATCTTTTCCTCTTTCGCTAATGCCCCTTCAAAGAATAGGAAGAAAAAAAAAGTTTTTCAGTGTCCACTTGAATCCTGATGCTTGACATCCTTGAATTATATAACAAAAACGAGAACTGTTTACTTTGCAAATTGGAATCTTGCCATTCTCTCTACATGCCCCACTTCATTAACTCACAAGTTTCAAGAGTTAAAAAGCACAATGAGATTAAGAACAAGAGGAAACTTAGCTCAAAAGAAGGTTTAGAAGTCTGTAATCATACAATTCTGCTTCCTTTGCTTTTAAATGGTTACCATTGCCTTTTGATATTAGATCCATTAACACTAATTTCATTACTAGAAAATCCATTACTGCACTAAAAGGAGAGTTTCTCTTTAAAATTAAGGAAGGAGGTAACATCTTTAAACCACACAGATTAAATCCCCTCTAAGTGAACAATAAAGAATATTGCTAGTTACATTAATGTGTTCATCTGGGGCTTGGGGGTTGATTTTTGGTAGTGTAAGTTATTGGTCATACTAATTTTTATTACAAAGGGTTTTTTTTTATTGTTGTTGATGGTTTTAGATTTTGTTGTTTTACAGAGAATGAGTACACCAGGGTTTCTTGACTTGTAGGTAGAGGGGTTTCCTATACCTCTCCACTAGGAATATTCATGCTTGTAGAATGAATTTCCTCTCTCCTACTGCTGGCAGATAACTTTGACTAGAATGATCAAGACAAAATGACCAGAACACTTGGACTGAATTGTACTGATTTTGAGGTTAGTGGGATTAAAATAAGCAAAGATCCCTGTTGTCAAAAGTAGGTTGATCTCTCTATTATATTTCATTTGACTTATTTCAGTGACAGGTACCTCAGGTGGACTCAAGTGGAAAATCGCAGGTATTTGTCACAAGGGAAATGTATTCCAGGCTTTATTCTGTAGTGGTCTCCTCAAATTAGTTTAATTCACATAATAATCATGTCTGGACCCCTCCCACTTCCCTTGTCTCTAAATTCCTCATCATGTAATGACCAACTCAGTATATTCCTCTATGAAGTGCTTTAAGCTACTTAGAAGACTATGGGTTGAATTGTGTTCTTCCAAAATTCATATGCTGAAATCTTAACCGCTAGTGGCTCAGAATGTGAATCTTTATTTGGAGATAGGGGATTTAAAGAGGTGACTGAGTTAAAATAAGGCCATTAGGGTAGATTCTAATTCAATATGATTTTGTCCTTATGAGAAGAGAAGGTTAGAACACAGAGTGACATGAAGAAGGCATGCACACAGAGAAAAGACCATAAGAGGATATAGCAAGAAGGTGGCCCTCTGCAAGCATCAGAAGAAACCAAACCTGCCCACACCTTCATTTTGTTCATCTAGCCTCCAGAACTGTGAGACAATAAATTGTTATTTAAGTCCCCAGTCTATGGTATTGTTATGGCAGCCCAAGCACACTAATTCAATCCCTTTGAGTTATTCTCCACACAGGGGCTCTCCACCCGTTCCAGTTTCAGCAGATTGCTCTAATTCTTTGAATCCTTATTCTTCCATGTCCTCATGACCTTTGCCATCCATCTGGGCTTGTAGCTCCACTAGAAGTCAAGTACATCTTCCCTCTCCATTGATAACTGGTCTTGGCCATGCAATTTACTTAGTAGAGTATGGGCAAAAGGTATGTTGTGATGTTCTGAGTCTAGGCCCGAAGGGATGTCACGTTTTTCTGCTTGCCCCTTTTGTACATTTGTCATAAAAAATGGAAATGCCTCCAACCCTCCTAGAATTCAGACAATACTACAAAGGCACAGAAATCAAAACAGCTAATACTGTGGCACAAAAACAGACATATGAATCAATGGAACAAATAGAGAGCCTCAAGATAAACTCACACACTTACAGTCCACTAATCTACAACAAAGAAGACAAGAATATACAATGGAGAAAAGACAGCCTTCAGCAAGTGGTGTTGGAAAAGCTGGAGAGTCACATGTAAATCAATGAAGTTAAAACACTCACTCACACCATACACAGAAATAAACTCAAAATTGCTTACAAGCTTAAATATAAGACATGACACCATAAAACTCCTAGAAGAGAATATAAGAAAAATATTCTTTGACATTAATCATAGCAATGTCTTCTTAGGACAGTCTCCCAAGGAAAAAGAAATAAAAGCAAAAATAAACAAAGGAGACCTAATCAAAATTAAAAGCTTTTGCACAGCAATGGAAAACATCAACAAAATGAAACAACAACCTCAGAACAGGAGAAAATATTCACAACCCATGCGACCGTCAAGAGCTTAATTTCCAAAATATACAAACAGCTCATACAACTCAGTAACAAAAACCAAACAACCAAATCAAAAAATGGGCAGAAGAGCTAAATAGACATTTCTCCAAAGAAGACAAACAGAGGGTCAACAGGCACATGAAAAGATGCTCAACATTACAAATTATTAGAAAAATGCAAATCAAAACTATGATAAGGTATTACTACACACCACCCAGAATGGCCATCATTTAAAAGTCTATAAGTAATAAATAAATAAATAATAAAATGGAATGTGTGGTGAAAAGGGAATCCTACACTGTTGATGGGAATGTAATTTGGTGTAGGCACTATGGAGAATAGTATGGAATTTCCTTAAAAAACTAAAAATACAGTTGCCATATAATCCAGCAATATCACTCCTGGGCATAAATCCAGAAAAGATTAAAACTCTAATTTGAAAAGACACACACACTCAAATGTTCATAGTAGTAGTACTTACAATAGCTAAAATGATAAGTAAGCAACCTCAATTTCCATCAATAAATGAATGGATAAAGAATATTTGGTGTGTACACACACCAAATATATATGTGTATATATACACACATATACATATATGTATATATGTATATACATATATATATGTACACACACAGTGGAATATTACTCAGCCATAAAAAAGAATGAAATAATGTTATTTGCAGCAACATGGGTGGACTCAGAGATTATCAAACTAAGTGAAGTCAGACAGAGAAAGACAAATATCATATAATATCACCTACTTGTGGAATCTTAAAAAAATGATACAAATGAACTTATTTGTGAAATGGAAGCAGACTCATAGAAAACAAATTTATGGTTACCAAAGGGGCAGGGGGGAGGGATAAATTAGGAGTTTGAGAATAACAGATACACACTACTATACATAAACAATAAGGACCCACTATATAGCAGTGGGAACTATATTTGATATCTTCTAATAATCTCTAATGGAAAAGAATCTGAAACAGAACAGTTTATATATATACAAACTGAATCACTTTGCTGTGTACCTGAAAATAACAAATATCGTAAATTAACTACAGTTAAAAAAAAAAAATAGAAATGTCTCAAGGGACCCACTGGTCCAAACAGGATGAGAGACATGTGGACCAGTATTGGAGCCAAAATGTATCAAAGAACCAAGTTAGTCTAGATCTGCATTCTGAAGCAGAATTGTCCAACTGAGCCTAACCCACACTGAACTCATATATCTATGAGAATGCAAAAAAACACTCATTGTAAGCAACTGAGTTTTGGAGGAGAACATACAAAAGGATATTATTATGATAACATATAATTGATACAAACTCCAATCCTGACACAACAGGATCCTGCTTTAAGAAGATCCAAGCACACAAAATCCACATTTAAAATTATACATGTGCATATACAGTGAGGAAGGTAATTCATATGCCATAAAGCCCCTTCAACTAGCAAACATTATTTGTCTATTTACAATGTTATTTGATTTTTATATTGTATAGAGTTGGTTTTTTGGTGGGATTTTTTTAAAGATTTTTACTGAGATAGATGCTGATGCAATAACAGGATTAGTTATGTTTTGTTTTAGTCCCAGTGAAAGGTTGTCACTAGGAGCCATGAACAACGCCAGGATTCGTGGCACCTGGAGGAGAGGAATTCAATGTGAGGCCAGTGACAAGGCTAGATCACTCAGAGCTTTTTGTGTAATAAAAATTTTATTAAAGTATAAAAGAGATAGAGAAAGCTTCTGACACAGACATCAGAAGGGGACAGAAAGAGTGCCCCCTTGCTAGTTTTTATCAAGGAGTATTAGCAAGCTGCTAATCAGAGAAAGGAAACACCTCAAAATAGAGAGTTGCACCAGGCCCCTCAACATGCATTTTGAGATAGCATTGGCACAAGGAAAGCCATCTCTGGCCATAAAACAATTGACATGAATCTTGAAGAAAGGCAGATTTCCAAGCAAGTTCATTAACATAACTTAAGAAAGATATTTCCATGAGGAAAAAACATTGGTTAGCTCAAGGTTTGAGATAAAGTTAAGTTCAGGTGGAATCAGGTGTCGCCATGACAACACAGGATTAGAAGAGAAAAGAAAAAGAAGTCTGCCACTTTTTTATTTCCTTTGGTTTTATTTCCTCCTGCCACCTGGAGACCTCTGGCCTCCCTACCAAGGCTATTAACACTGTCAGCAGGTACGGGGTAAGGGCGGGCTTCCCTGGTAGCTCAGCTGGTAAAGAATCTGCCTGCGATGCAGGAAGCCCCGGTTCAATTCCTGGGTCAGGAAGATGCCCTGGAGAATTCTTGGGCTTCCCTGGTGGCTCAGACAGTAAAGAATCCACCCACAATGCGGGAGACCTGGGTTCGATCCCTGGGTTGGGAAGATCCCCTTCAGGAGGGAATGGCCATCCACTCCAGCATTCTTGCCTAGAGAATCCCCATGGACAGAGGAGGCTGGTGGGATACACCCCACAGACTTGTAGAGTCGGACACGACTAAGCACAGCACAGCAGGGGTAAGGGATGTTCTGAAATCAAGAGACTTAACAAAAATCAGTGGAGGGAGAAAGTAGGTCAGTAATTGATATTTTAATCTGACTGAAGACAAGTGCAGACAATAGTCTAAACTAGAACATGTTGAAGTACATGGTTCACTGTGCACTTACATGGTGGTTTTCATGCTAGCAGCACCTTGGAAGCACTCTCCTGCCTCTGACAGAGGGTGAGACTCCTGCAACCAGCATCCAGAGAGGTTATTTCTATCTCCTGTCCTCTCTGCTCTGAGTGGGTTCGGGGTTGAAGCCATGTGATCATCTCCTGAGGCTTTTGGGGCTTGTCCAATCAACTGAGAGTCCTATACAAGCCAAGTGAGAAGCCAGGTTGCGTGAGACACAGGAGCATGCATATTCATCACCAAGAAAGGACCAGAAACAAATAGTCACAGGCATGAAACAATAAGGCAGTGGATTTCGGTTAAGTGGAAAACAGACCCAGATTTGGAAAGGTGACAATTTACTGGATGGTATTAACAATACCAACATGAGTGTGATTGAAATACTGCCACATAAAAGTCCAAGGATAGGCTAGTTCAGAGATGGCCATACACCACTCAGCCTTTGAATGGGGGAAATGATGCTCAGAGAACTACACACACACACACACACACACGCACGCACGCACGCACGCACACACACACACACACACACACACACACAGCTCTACACCTGCCAACTCCTTTGCTCTTTCCAGGGGTCTGATTCACCTTTTCTTTTCCTAAAAATCCATTCAGAATGAGCCAGCCTGATCTCAGTGACAAAGGAAAAATTGACAAAGTTGCCCTGGAGTAAGGAGCATTGACAATTAGAACATTATCCAAAACAATCTTAAAAATTAACTGCTAAGACACTCCATGGCAGGAGTGTTCATGTTAAAGAGGACAACGAGCAGTGGCCCCTTAACATCTCCAATCACTGAAAACCACGCACGGTCCCCGGTGCCTGGCCCTGTGGTCAGGACAAGAGTCTATCTCTGCAGTTGGCCCTTGGAAGAAGAGCTGCTGAGGGCTTTCTCAGCCATCAAACCCATCGGCTTCTGGGAGGGATTAGTGATCTCTCCCACAGATACATCCTATCTGACCTAGCTAGCACGCAGCTTATAAGCAAACAAGAACACAGACGTCAATTTCACAAATGGCTTAAGCCACAAAATGCACCGCACTCCTGCAGCTTCCGTGTGTGGGGCCTGTCAAGTGTGTCCGATTCAAGAGTGGCAACTCTCTCCAACACAACTGACAAGGTTTCTGTTGCTATAAGTTCAAGGGTAAAATGACTTGCAAGATCCTTCATTTTTGAACAGGACATCAATGTGTAATACAGGAGGGACTCCAATCATTTCATTTCTCTTCAGTTGGGAGGATTTCTCAAATCACAGAGTTTTATGAACAGAACAATTTCTTTTTTTTGAACAGAACAATTTTATAGGGGGGAAAGAGAGCAAGAGTAAAATCTCTCTGGCTAGGATGGCTCACAGGTTTCATTGCTGCCCTTTGCATTTGTGGTCTCTCTGCCAGGTCAACATTCAAGAGCTCCTCGCGAGATTATTCTCCATCAGTTCCTGCCCATCTTGGTCCCTCCAGGTGACTCTCTGGTACTCTTCACCCTTGGATTATCCCTGCCTAATTTCTGGGCCAGACCACCAGTGTGTGGGTCTGAGGTTGAAAATGGCTCCTCCCAGTGTCCCTGAGGCATCGCTCAGCCCCATTTAGCAGCTCGTCCTCTCCATGACCCTTCCACACACTGGCCCCAGCCCTAGGATCAGGCTTCTGGGTCTGTGACTCTGCATAGCTCTCATGCCTTCCATTGGAAATGTAAATCAAACCCCCCCATCAACTCCCACTCAGCAAAGTGTCCCCATTGGTCTCTGAGGTCCACATTTCTGTCTGCATGGGATTAAAGTTACTTTCTCATTCACTGACATCCTGCCTTAAAGGGACTGCTCCCAAACTTGACAGGAGTATTTGCATTAATTGCAGACTATCATCATCATCATCCTGAATTATCCCTTTCACTCTTCCTATGGGTTGGTTCCTTGTTAGAGATTTATAGTGGGAATTCAATGTCCACTTGCTCTGGTACCACATGTTGAATAGGCTATCTTTCTTCCACAGAATTAGTTTTATGCCTTTATCAAAAAGCAGTTGTCCACACTTGTGTGGGTCTATATCTAAGTTCTCAATTCTGTTCCACTGATCTGTGTCTATTCTTCTGTCAGTACCAAATTGTCTTGATTAGTACTATAGCTACACAGTAAGTCTTAATATGGATTATGTTGATTCCTCCAGCTTTCTTTTCCATTTTCAAAATTGTTTTCACTATTCTTAGGTCATTTTCTTTTCCATATAAATTTTATATTTAACCTTTCTAGGGCTGTCAAATTTGCTGGGATTTTAATAAGAATTACATTAAATCTACAGATCAATTTGGGAAGAACTGATGTCTTCCAGTCCATGAATAAGCTATGTCTCTCTGTTTATTTAAATCTTCTTTGATTTATTTCATCAGCTTTTTCTAATTTTCAGCATACAGATTCTATACATGTTTTGTTAGTTTTATATTGAAGTATTTAATTTTCTTCAGTGTGATTATAAATAGCATAGTGGTTTTCTTTCCTCCTGTTTATTATTAATATGTAGAAAATTGATTTTCACCTGCTCATCTTGTATTCTGAGACCCTGTTGAACTCACTTATTAGTTCTAGGATTTTTTTGTAGACTCTTTGGGATTTTGTACGTACACAATCATTTCATCTGTATTTAGGGACAGTTTGTTTCTTCCTTTCAAATCTGTATATCTTTTATTTCTGTTTCTTTCCTTATTACAGTGGCTAGAATTTCTGGTGATATGTTGAATAAGAATGCTGAGAACATACATCATTGCCCTGCTCCTGGTCTTAGGGAGAAAGCAGTCAGCCTTTCCCCATCAAGTATATGTTAGCTGTGGGTTTTTTATACATGCCCTTTATCAGGGTGAGGAAGTTCCCTTCTTGTCCTCTTATCATCTTTCAGAATTCTTTTTTGCCTCTTGTTCCGAGGTTTATAGTTGTAGTTGTCCAGGATGCACAGGGAGAAATGGGTCAACATCATTTTCTCTGGACCAGAAGTGCACCTTATTTTTATGATGATATTTTGTTGTTGTTGTCCAGTCACTCAGTCGTGTCCACCTCTTTGCGACCCCGTGGACTGAAGCACGCCAGGCTTCCCTGTCCATCACCAACTCCCGGAGCCTACTCAAACTCATGTCCATTGCATCAGTGTTGCCATCCAACCATGTCATCCTCTGTTGTCCCCTTTTCCTCCTGCCTTCAATCTTTCCCAGCATCAGGGTCTTTTCCAATGAGTCAGTTCTTTGCATCAGGTGGCCAAAGTATTGGAGCTTCAGCTTCAGCATCAGTCCTTCCAATGAATATTCAGGACTGATTTCCTTTAGGATGGACTGGTTGGATCTCCTTGCAGTCCAAGGGATTCTCAAGAGTCTTTTCCAACAACACAGTTCAAAAGTGTCAATTCTTCAGCACTCAGCCTTCTTTAAGGTCCAACTCTCACATCCATACATGACTACCAGAAAAACCATAGCTTTGACTAGATGGACCTTTGTCTGCAAAGTAATGTCTTTGTTTTTGTCATTGCTTTTCTTCCAAGGAGCAAGTGTCTTTTAATTTCTTGGCTGCAGTCACCATCTGCAGTGATTTTGGAGCCCCCCAAAATAGTCTCTCACTATTTCCATTGTTTCCCCATCTATTTGCCATGAAGTGATGGGACTGGATACCATGATCTTTGTTTTTTGAATGTTGAGTTTTAAGCCAGCTTTTTCACTCTCCTCTTTCACATTCATCAAGAGGCTCTTTGGTTCTTCTTCACTTTCTGCCACAAGGGTGGTGTCATTTGCATATCTGAGATTATTGATATTTCTCCTGGCAATCTTAATTCCAGCTTGTGCTTCATCCAGCCCAGCATTTTGCATGATTTACTCTGTGTATAAGTTAAATAAACAGGGTGACAATATACAGCCTTGATGTACTCCTTTCCCAATTTGGAACCAGTCTGTTGTTCCATGTCTGGTTCAAACTGTTGCTTCTTGACTTGCATACAGATTTCTCAGGAGGCAAGTAAGGTGATCTGGTATTTCCATCTCTTTAAGAATTTTCCACAGTTTGTTGTGATCCACACAGTCAAAAGCTTTAGCATAGTAAATGAAGCAGAAGTAGGTGTTTTTCTGGAATTTTCTTGCCTTTTCTATGATCCAACAGATGTTGCCAATTTGATCTCTAGTTCCTCTGTCTTTTCTAAATCCAGCTTCAACATCTGGAAGTTCTCAGTTCATGTACTGTGAAGCCTGGCTTGGAGAATCTTGAGCATTACTTTGCTAGCATGTGAAATGAGTGCTATTATGTGGTGGTCTGAACATTCTTGGGCATTGCCCTTCTTTGGGATTAGAATGAAAATTGACCTTTTCCAGTCCTGTGGCCCCTGATGAGTTCTACAAATTTGCTGGCGTATTGAGTGCAGCACTTTCACAGCATCATCTTTTAGGATTTGAAATAGCTCTGCTGGAATCTCATCACCTCCACTAGCTTTGTTCGCAGTGATGCTTCCTAAGGCCCACTTGACTTCACACTCCAAGATGTCTAGCTCTAGGTGAGTGATCACACCATCATGATTATTTGGGTCATGAAGATCTTTTTCATACAGTTCTTCTGTGTATCCTTGCCACCTCTTCTTAATATCTTCTGCTTCTGTTAGGTCCATATCATTTCTGTCCTTTATTGTGCCCATCCTTGCATGAAATGTTCCCTTGGTATCTCTAATTTTCTTGAAGAGATCTCTAGTCTTTCCCATTCTATTGTTTTCCTCTATTTCTTTGCATTATTCACTTAGGAAGGCTTTCTTATCTCTCTTTGCTATTTTTTTGGAACTCTGCATTCAGATGGGTATATCTTTCCTTTTCTTCTTTGCCTTTAACTTTTCTTTTCTCAGCTATTTGTAAGCCCTCCTCAGACAGCCATATTGCCTTTTTGCATTCCTTTTCCTTGGGGATGGTCTTGATCCCTGTCTCCTATACAATGTCACGAACCTCTGTCCATAGTTCTTCAGGCACTCTATCAGATAAATTGAAACTCCCCCATGTTTTTCTTATTAAAGTATAGTTGAGTTGTGCTAGTTTCAAGTGTATAGCAAAGTGATTCGAGTATATAATATGTGTGTGTGTGTGTGTATATATATAGTCTTTTTCAGATTCTTTTCCACTGAGAGGTGAATGGATGAAAAAAATGTGGTATACTCACACACACACAATGGAATACTACTCAGCCATAAAAAAAGAATGAAAAATGCCATTTTCTGCAACAGATAGACTCCACATTGTTAAGAAACTGATGAACAATTTTATTTTTTCTTGAACTGTGAAAATTTGTGGTGGTAACCAGCAGGAGGAATAGTTAGCCAAAAATGAGTTGTCACATTGAAGTTAGCAATTTTGTCAGTATATTAAGGCCCCTTGTTAAGCTAATTATAGGATTTTGTTTCTGGACATAGATGATAGAATAGGTGGAAAAAAGAACCCATTTGTTGTGAGAAAGGTGTCCCTAATGGAAACGACCAGCTTATTTATTCCTGAGAATTTGGGCAGTTAAATCAATGAAACAGGAGTTAAAATTCCAGGATAACAATATTTACATTATTTTGTGCTATGAGCCTAGCAGAATATAACACAAGTCATTTTTCTTTAAGTGGCTCAAAGAATATTCTCTAGAAAGTGGGCTAAAATGGAACCTGAGAAGCAGTTGTTTTTCTTTTAAGAAGCTCTCTACACTTCCCAACAAGCTTTGAAATACACTCTATTTAGAAACAACTGTGTTTATATGGTACGTGCCACATTTTATTTTTCTTTCTTTCCTTGCTATTAAACAGTAAGGAAATAACCTGCAGCACATTAATCTTCATGTTTATAACATGCTAGATAACATTTCTGTATGGAGTACACTGTAGCCAACTCCCATCCCATGAGCATCACAGCACACAAAGGTGTGGTGGGCATGGACAGGCTCTGCCGAGATTTCCTTTCAAGAGGACCTACTTGCTGTGACTATGTTTGACTGACAGCTTCAAACTGCTGCACCTTCAAGTTCACTACAGCTTTCACGCCATGGCCCCACTTCCTCTGGGCTGCACCCAGTCAAGACTGATTATGCTGGAATACTAGAAAAGCACTGGTTCTGCCCATGACAGTATTCCTCTACTGAGCAACACTTGGCAAGACTTCCCCATAACCTAGATGAGATCTTCTCAGGATCATGCTACAGGCTGAAAGTCTTCCTAGGTCAACCCTCTATCCTCCCATCCCTTACAAAGGTGTCAAATTTGCATTTTAGCCTAAAGGCTCTCCACAGTTTCCTTCCCTTTTATCCCTCAAAGGGATTTCTTCTGATAAATCTCTTGCACATCTAAGCCCATCTTAGTATTGATATATGCTTCTCAGAACACTTGAACTGACATATTAGGGTTATTCTGACCAGCACATGAAGTTGAAGAATTGGCAGTTCAATAAAAGATAAAATTTTCCTGGGTACAGCAATTAGAAATAAACTCTGAAGTTAGATATCTGGAGTTTGCTACTCTTGAAAGAAATTACTCTCTGTTTATAGATGAAAACTTTATAACTTTTTCTTGAAATACACATATAGAATAATACATAAATCATGAGTATACAATTCAATGGATACTCACGAACAAAACACATCCACGTAATTAGCATCCAAATCAAGAAACAGAACATGACTGGCACCCCTGAAAACTCTCTTGTGTCTCTCCCAATCACCACACTCCAAAGATAACTAGGATGCCTGACTTTCAACACATAGATTAGTTTTACCTCTTTTGGACCTTTACATGAACAGAATCATACAGTATGCATCTTTGTGTCTAGCTTATTTTACTTAACATTATACTTAATGAGACTTATCTATGTTTTCCATGCAGCAATAGCTTGTTCATTCTTGGGCTATAGTTCAAAATCTTTCTTAAATCTAAATCTTGGCAAATTTATCTTCAAGAAGTAGATTGGAGATGCCCAGCTGGAGTGTTTTATCATGTTCAATTTTCACTTGACTTTCCATGATTCAGTGAAGACAGTTTCTGCCTCTTCTTTTGGAACACTATTTCACAAGTCCTGACATGTAGAAAATGTTCCTGAGAGTCTGAATTTTCCTTCCCAAGAATCCTTTTTATATTATCTAATTACTCTCCCTGGGACCATTATATTCTTCCAATGATAGAAGACTGTTATTGTTCCCTCTTAGTCATCTTTTGGCAGCAATGCCTTTCTTCTTGCTTTTGTAGAATGATGTCTAAATGTCTTTCTATCTTCTGCCATCATTTTGAAGTTTAGGGTCCAAACCCATCAGCAAAATCCCAAGGACCATGTCCAGCCAATGGACACACACTGGGTTGTACACAATCTTCATCTGAGGGAAGAATTTGTTCTTCCCTGAGGTCTCTTTCCTGATGCCCCCAGATTAGAACCAGCATTGTCATGTCTAAAAGCACAAGGCTGTCTTTGAGAAGAGGAGGCTATAGGGGAGAAAATCAACTAATCCTTTATAACCATCTTGATACTTGAAAGAATTTACATCTAGTCTTCAGGTCTTTACCAAACCCCCACTTTTCCTATAACTCTTCATGTAGGGCAAAGAACAACTGTGTTTTGGATTACATTTTTTTTTCTTTTTTCTTTTTTTCCCCCACATCGAAAGATTCTATGTCTCCCAGGCAGTTTTCTAAAAGAATTTTGTTCTGAACTTTTTCTAGTCACTTTGAATTATATCTCCAGTCAGATTATTTCTGAGAACCACTTTCAGTTTGGGGTGAGGACATCAGTCCTTTGAGAATTGTTGCCCTTTTTTCTTTGCAATATAGTAACATGTAATAATAACTGCCATAACTGGGGATCTACTCCGTGTGAAGCCCTTATCTATAATCTACAAACCTGCAACACAAGTATTATTATTTTTATTTATTGACAGGGAAACCAAGGCCCTAAGAGGTTAAATGCACTGCATAAATTCATCCAGTTAGCAAATGGCAGAACCGGGATTCACACTTAAGTCTTTGGCTCCAGAATTCATTCCTGTTTCACTATTCCATTGTACTCTTCTTCCCTCAGGCTTAGCCATCTATCAGTTTCTTCAGTTCTCCATCTGCTCCCCACATTGCTAACACTCATGTAGTAAGCACGCACAGGCTTACACACTGTGCTTCATTCTTTTTTGATATACTTACTTCTCTCCTCCACCCCCTCATCCTAGGGCCAAAATTATCTAAGAGAATAAATACTCAGCGTCCCAAAGCATTATGACCTAGTAAGTAAGAACCTTGACTCATAAATCAGACCATTTGCGTATGGATCCTGGTTCTTCCACTTATTAACTGTAAAATCTTAGGCAAGTTACTTTATCTCTCTAAACTTCAGTTTCCTCATCTTTAAGATGGAAATAATAATACCTTTCCTATGGGACTATTATAAGGACTAAGTAAGACTATATGTATAAAGCTCTAAGCACTGTGCATATAGCAAATGCTTGATAAACATTAAACTATTATTACTTATTCACAGTACCCCATATAGTCAGGGATAGTGATTGGTTCTTAGTAGTTAGGAGCAGGGGTCTTCCCTGGCAGTTCAGCTGCTAAATAATCTGCCTGTAATACAGGAAACCCGGGTTCAATTCCTGGGTCAGGAAGATCCCCTAGAGAAGGGATAGGCTACCCACTCCAGTATTCTTGGGCTTCCCTGGTGGCTCAGATGGTAAAGAATCTGCCTGCAATGTGGGAGACCTGGGTTCGATCCCTGGGTTGGGAAGATCCCATGGAGGAGGACATGGTAACCCACTCCAGTATTCTTGCCTGGAGAATCACCATGAACAGAGAAGCCTGGCAGGCTACAGTCCATGGGGTTGCAAAGAGTCAGCCACAACTGAGTGACTAAGCACAGTCGGGAGCAGTGATTACCAGACCTGGACCTTGGGCTGAGCTACCTGCTGGGCTATTGGAAAAGACTTTTTCCTTGGCCCTTCCCCTAGAAGTTCTGATTCATTAAAGTTAGGGGAGAGCCCTGGAATCTGTACTTTTGAAGCTTCTCCAGGTAACTTAGATGTTCAGTCAGACTTGGAAATGTCTGACCTAGAGCAAATCTTCACAGGCAGTGGCTTGGGAAGTTATAATTGGTTCATCCAGGGGTATGCCTGGTATCCCTCAATCTCTCCTCTCAGGCTCTGTCCTCTTTCATGCCAAATAACGCTTTGCCCCACTCGCATGTAAACACAGGACACACACACCCTCCTCACACACCACAACCTGGGTCACACACCACAGCCAGGGTTGGATTCCCGAAAGGCAGGATTACACTCTTACTGATGTGCATTTTAGAGTGGCCCCAGGGGAGCCCCATGTGGTGGTTTTGGAGCCCCATGAGGTGGCTGGCCAGAAGGCTGATCATGACTAGCAGCTATCACATTACTTCTGAACCTCCTTTGTGGCAAACTCATGCCTGTCAAGCCTGTTTCTCCATCTGTAAAACAAAACAAGTTTGACAAAAAGGTCTCAAAACCGGCACCACTTCTATAGTCAACAGGTCATTAGCAAGGTGAAAATTGGAGAAAGTATCGAAATCATAGGTTTCCAGGGAATTATCATTTCCATAAATGCTCAATCAAATGCTTTATCCTTTCCCTACTAGAAGAACCTGTTCTCCTGGGCTTTTGGTGGTGGCTTTCCAACTTGCAGTGTATATACACTCAGTCTCCCTCTTAACACACAGGTGGTTCCAAGCCCACAAACTGCAGTTTCAGAAACCTAGAGCAAGTCTGAGCTCTGAGGTGGTAGAATGAGAAAAGGGCTCCCAGGCCTCCATATTTTCTCAAGAGCAACCTCAAATACTCACTCACATGAAACCAATAGTACTTGGAAATGTGGGAGTTAAATTTCATTCAAAACTGAAGCAGTTCTTTTCAATCAATCTGAAGAGCAACCAAGGCTGGAAAAATACCTGTTCGATCCCAGCTGATCTGCAGCCCCAGGTGCTTTGATTCAGATTGCAGCTGGGATTTGTTTTCCTATGAAGAGGCTGTAACAACTGCTTTTATCATCTACTGTAAGTATAATAACAGCAGGAAATCAGGCAGTGCAGGCGAAATTAAACTCTGTGACAAATGATTTGGTTTCTTTCCATTAACAATCATGATTTGACCTGAACTGCCTCAATTAAGGGGTTGTGGGGGAGCCCTTGGTTTGCTCGTTATACATGCAAGAGAGAGAGAACCGAAGGGAGACAGAGAAACAGATGAGAGAGAGAGAGATGAAACAGAAAACATGACAGGATGTTAATTTGCTGTGGCATATGCAAGTATGTTTTAGACTAAGTAGATGGGGTACTGCGTGATTTCACTCCACCCCCATTCCTCAATCTAATAATTCCAGAAAGATCACAAACACTGTATTTATGAGAGCTTGTTATGCCAATGTGTCCATTTGATGAATGGTGTCACTGATTAATGAAGACTTGAAACAATTGGATTCTGACTCCAAAGCAGTACACAGCTTTTAAGGAAAAAAAAAATGAAATAATTGGCAGTCCTCCTGCCTTATAGTCCCTCTTCCATGTTTTAGCCTTTAAGACTATATCTTTTTACATCATTGGTATTTCCCTGTTCACAGACATGTTTCTCACAAGTAATAAAGCTTGTGAAACCAAGCTAGAGAGGCTCTTCTCAATTTTACCCTTTTAGTCTTGAAACATGAAATATCATTTTCCTAGGCTACCCATGGGACTGAGAGGCCGCACAAGTTACAACTTGTAGAAATTAAACACAGAATGTGAAGGAAGGTAATTATGCACCCCCATCTGGTTTGCTGAAGCACTGAGGCACTTCAGAGGGCAATATTATGCTGCTTGGTGGGTCTTTTTTCCCCAGGAAACTTGTTTTTTAACTTTTTATTTTGAGATAAGTTTAGACTTACAGAAAAGTTGGGGAAATTGTACAGAGAACTCATATATGTATGCCCTTTGATGTTAGCATCTTCCATAATCATAGTACAACCATCAGAATCAGAAAATTAACATTAGCACAGTACTATTACATAAACTATAGGCCTTATTCAGATTTCACCAGTCTTTTCACTAATGTCCTTTTTCTGTTCCAGAATCTACTCCTCCTTAGGCATCTCAATCTGTGACACCTCCTCAGTTTTCCTGTCTTTTTTTTTTTTTTTACACTTGTGAAGAATGCTAGCCAGTTATCTTATAGAATTTCCCTCTAGAAGATTTGAGTTTGTCTGATGCTTTCTCATAATTAAGTTAAAACTATGCATTTGGGTAAGAAATACAGAGAAGTGATAATGTACCCTTTCCAGGACATCAAATCAGAGGGTATGTGTTGTTGACACCTCTGATTTTTGGTGACGTTAACTTTGATCACTTGCTTGTGGTGTGACTGTTATGCTGGCTGCACATTGTTACTGTTTTTCCCTTTGTAACTAATAAATACCTTGAAAGAGAGAGAGTGTTTCTCCACAAACGTTCACCCACTAATTTTAGCACCCATCAGTGGATCCTGTCTTGTAAGCAGCTTTTAAAGAACCACATCAGTAGTTGTCCAAAAAGCTTTAGGAAGATTTTGGAAGGATCAAACATGCTGCAGGAATATTATTTCACACAGTTGTGTACAGGAGGAAATTCCCTCACTGGACAAATTCAGGCACTGGGCTTTGGGACACCAGGAATGCCTGTTGTTCTATTTCCTGGAATGGGGTGCCCTGAAGATGATACATACCGCTAAGCTTTTAGGGAACATGGTGAAGCTTAGCTTTTGTTGAAGAAAATCTTCTTATCCATCTCTCCCCAAATGAGAAATAAAATACCCAATTGAGTTTCACCTATGATATTGACCTCAGCCACACCCCAAATGACTTCCCAATTGACTTATGTCCTTTGCTTTGCAGCTGTCAACCCCCTTCATTTCTATTACCACCACTATCTTCATGTGAGAAAACTTGAATATTCTTTTCTTTTATCCTTCTAGGACTTCAAGCAATTCCAAGGTGCATTTCTTCATTTTTAAAGAAACTGCCAATGTTAGTATTGAACTCACTATCACCCATCTCATGAGCAATTCATAACCAGCTGCTTTGAATGGCTCTTGGCTTTTTATAGGCATACTAAAGCTACCTTAAACCCAGAGATGTTCCTGAAAATTGTCGCTTAAATGGGAAACTCCTCCATTAAAATAACCCTACAGAATTAAATTAGTGCCAGAATGGAAAGGAAATTCTGATAAGCCCTAACCTTGACGGAAAAACTTCCTCCAACTGGAAAGAACACAGTTTTAATGTGTTCAAGAAGAGAAATAAAGAAGAATCAAAAATAAACAATAATTAGACTTAAGTCTTAGGCTTTCTCTTTTGAACCTGCTGTTAAATGTGTCAGTGACCTTGGAGTATCTTCTACTGGGTGGTGGTAATATCTTTACTGTGTATAACCACACCTATGAGTTGCTCCCTCAATATCTCCTTTCCAGATAACCCAAGTCACAAGTTTGACTCTTCCAACCCCAGAGGCAAAGGCAGTTTAGTGAGAAGAGACTATTCCAGAAGAGCTGAGAGCCTCTAACGCTGTCATCTGCCCTCAGAGTTAGGACTACCTAAGAACATCAGCAAAGTCTTCAAAACAGATTTTCACCAAAGGGTACTTCCTATCCCGTGGACAGGCCTTGCAAAGCAAAGGTAAGGCTGCTGGCCAGTAAGATGTGCCCCAAGTTGTCATTTTAGTAATAGTGATAGGGAAAGACCCTCACCCAGTCTCTCATCTAGCTCCACATATAACTGCCAATACTTATTTGTTATGTGACTGGCTGAACTGGCCTGAGTAAGACTTAATGTCAAAGAACATCCCTTCTATGGGCCCATTTGGAAATCAAGGCTTTGACTGCCTAACTCCAGCCAACTGAGTTTATTGGCCCAAACCGTCTGTAAAACTCCAACATCAGCACTTAATAAAAGACACTTTGTTGATTTGATCAGGGAATAGCTGAAAGGGAGGATTATGAATTACTAGTTCCCCCAGTGAGTTGTTTTTGAAAAAAACCCAACCCCCCAGAAGATGTTAACCACCTTGGTCTATTTGTTTTGTGTGTCTGCCATTAAAGGCCACATGTGCTCTAGAGAGGGGAGAATGCAGACTTTCTACAAGAAAAAAGGGAAGGGGTGGTGAGAGTAAATCTGTGCTAGTTAATTTCACTTAGTGAACCATCTAATCTTCATGGCAACTCTGCAAGTTAAATAGTACTGGCCCATTTTATGAATGAGAAATGAAACTCAGAGAGATTGAGAAATCTGGAATAGTTAAGTGAGATTCAAACCCAGACTGGTTTGACTCCAAAGCCTATTCCTTTTAGATTACCACAGACTGCCTTTATGGAGCCCTTCTGCATTTCCCCATGACTTAAACAATGGTGGACCAAGAGTTGCTTCAGAAAACATCCTTTTTGTACATGTTGACTCAGTTGGGGACATCCTCGTGAACCGTGGCTCTGGCTGGAAGACTCAACGCTGGAAACTGCCTCTGGTCCCAGTGGGCTCCTCTCTCCCTCTGCTTCAGGTGGAAGTATGAATGGACCTCCTGGCTGTATTCACACATTCTCTAAATAGTAAAAATGACTTGTCCAGCAGCCCTTTTGGCCTTCTGTGTGTCTCCTGACAGCTTTAGGCAGAGCCGAACACTTCATGAATTTTTCTGAGAGCTGATACATAAAATCAACACCCAGAGAATTTTCCAGCAATGGCTGGGAACTCAGCAGACCCAAACCACTTAAAACCCCATTGAAAAGCTGCAAATTTGTGTTTTTCCTTCTCTGCTTTTGACTTCTAATTTTCCTCCTCTCAAGTGGATAAACAAAATCTTTTATTTTCTCATCAAAACACACATCATTAACTGCTAATCAACTCAAGGCTCAGAAATCCCTGAGCAACCTCTCAGTTTTCAGAAATTCCAGCAAGAAATAAAGTACCGTTGATAGAGCCTTGGCTAATGGGACTAGGTCAGTCTCAGGAGGTTCCAGGTGCCAGGGACAGTGCCATAAAGTTAGGTTAACAAGTAGGCCCTCTGTCTGTGGGCCATGAAAGACAGACGAGGCTCCCTGGATCTTAGGTGTTAATGCCTCCTGTTTGCCAGGGTCATGAGGCTATTGCCAAGAAAACAGGATGAGGAGACCAGAGCCCCCAGCCAAGGTCAGTGGGAGGCCAGTGAGTCTGGGAAAGGAGATGCAGGTGGTCTGGGAAGAACAAATGAGGTCCCTGGAATCAGCTAGAGGAGGCTGACTGACTGCCTGACCACAGACATAAACAGCTTCAGGTCTAGTTCTGGCCCAGATGGGTCTGGCTCCCCAAAACAGAGCACTGTGCCTCCTCTCCCATTAGAGGATGTAGCGGCCTTGGAGGCTATTATGTAGCAGTGATAGGCCTTCACTATGGCTCTTTAAGCTGGAGCATGTGTGGTGGGTTTATGGAGGAAGTTGCCATGTAATGCATAGGAGGGAAATGGGGCCATGCCAAGGCTATCCAATAGGTCTGGAATTAAGTGGATGGCAAGACTGGAGGACCTGCCCAAACTCACTGCTGCTGCTGCTGCTAAGTCGCTTTAGTCGTGTCCGACTCTGAGGCTCCGCCATCCCTGGGGTTCTCCAGGCAAGAATACTGGAGTGGGCTGCCATTTCCTTCTCCGCCCAAACTCACTAGAGAGTGGCAATTCCATTTAATTCAATTTAACAAGTGTGGATTGGATCATGCTATGTAAAAGTGTAGGAAACACAAAAGTGGGGCACACAGGGGACACTTAGCGGTTCTAGATTTGTCATTCATGGTTTTTATCCCAATGAGGGCCCTGATAATCCATGATATGTGGGAAGGTGCCATCTTGCTATGGCTGAAATTGAATTATGACAATTTGAGGTTGGTGTGGAGAGTGAAACATTTGACTAATGACTGAGTCCAGCTGTTCTTCAGGCATGGCAGCATCTCTGCTGCCTCCTAGCAACTACCAAGAGGTCGTGTGGCATAGTGGCTAAGAGCACAGACGTAGAGATTACACTGCCAGCGTTTATAATCCCAGTTTTGTCCCTTAGTAGCTATTTAACACTGCACAAAGTAATCTCCCAGTGCTTCTGTTTTCCCATCCATGAAATGGGGTGAGCAATGCTACCAGCATGTTAAAGTTGTCATGAAAATTAAATGAGTTAATACAGGATAAGTGCCATTTTAAGCTTTAATAATTTCAGAAGTATAAATGCTACAAACTCATAAAAACTATTCAAAAATTAACTTATATAAATTAATTTTACACAGTTTCATAAATTCATTTTGCACATGTGGAGAGCACATGAACAGTGCTGGAAACATAGGAAATGTCTATTGTTATCCTCATGTGCATTAACACCTGGGAAGCTACACTTTACTTTCATGGGAAAACAAAAGGCCTGGGAATGCCTCCTCAGCAAATGTTAAGGATCTGCTATATTTCTCCTGGAGTCAGGACTCCATTCGTGGGGAACGAATCGGTCCAAGGAACATTGCTACAGCTCTATGAGGCAGTATCTATGGTTGAGGGTCACAGAGGCGTTCAAGGAAGGGGCAGATGGATGTGACCCAGACAAAACTTTCCTGGGACTAGGAGACAACTAAGACCTCTTCCTGACTATTTGAAGCCCTGGAAGAGAGGCCGTAGGCAAAATGTCATTTTATGAGATCCTTTTCTATCAGCTCCTTTAGCATCTACAAGTCGAATGACTTGAGTGGCATCAAAACACACCAAAAATTATACCCCACCAGCCTGTACTACAGCCTGAAATTCCACCATTATAGGCTCACAGTCTCAGCTACAGACACCCCAGGGAGCACTAAGTGCTTTTATTCATCAACACTGGAGTGTGACTTTGTTTAATCAGCTGCTTTCCCCTAACAGCTAGCTGAGTGGCTTGGAGGAAAAGAATAGCAGTTGTGAAGGTAGCAGAGGAAAAGAGAATTTGCAAACTTGGGGCACTGCCCTGGAGAATGACTCCTGTCTAAGCATGCACTCCAAGGATGGCTCTGGGAATACAGGGTCCCTCTGAGAGGAGAGAAAACTCTTCAGGGAAGAAGACAGGCCTAGAAGTGGGGGTGGGCAGCAGCCTTGAAGCTATATAAGCTTTCTGCCGTTGTATGTACTGCCCTCGAATCACAGTAAAAATGCTTCATGAATGATTAAATTATTGATTACAATATCCTTGTAAAAAGGTTTTTTAAAAAGAGTTACAACCAGAGAGAAATTTTACAATTTACTATTGAATGTTGCTGAATTCTAATTTGCTTGTTTGTTTGCTTCCCAAAAGGCTTACTAGTCCCTCACCATAAACTTGCAAAGTAATTTATATTCTTCACAATTAGGTTCCCTTAAGACGAATCACTCAGTAATGTAATTAAAAATGAAAACCTTAACTCCTCATCTTTAAAATGCAATAGTAACAACATTTCCTGGATAGGACACAACATTTCAAGCATCTTTTCAATTTTGTCTTATGCGTAAGATGGTGCTTTAGTGGTAGATGTTAATTGCACTAAAATGGTAATGCAAAACCGCCAGTAACTTGCGGCCATATATCTTATACTTGCCCAGATCAATGCTGTGATTATAATTAAGAATGCATGCTTGTGTCTGGGATAAATCTCCATATTGTGACATGCAAAATAAGATTTAAGACAATAATTTTCTCTCTGGTCACCCCCTAAATCAAAGGAGAATGTGTGGAGAGAGATTTTGTAGAAACTAAGGATATAGTGACCTGCCCTTAACTGGAAGTCACTTATCTGGCTCACATAAACTTGGGCAGAACCGTGAAGAATGTAGATCTGGCATAGCTCAAACATACCCATCAAATCATGTGTGTAAGAAAGAGGCTAGAAAAGTACCCAGGTAATTGACTCTAGGAATTGCGGGGTGGGGGGGTGGTGTTCATGAGCACCCCCGAACGGGTTTGCAATTAGGTGGACAGTTCTGGGACACATTGTGAAGGTGGCAGCCATGATTGATGGTGCTAGGTAGTCAAAGCCAGGGTGGAAGGCTCTGGCACTGCTTACATATGTTCCCCTGAGGCTAGGAGTAGTGTGGGGATGACAGAGGAGCCTAGATGGTGGCAAGCCTGCCACTTAACTGAGAAGTCCCCATGAGAGCAGGACTATGTCTTTTCCCCACTGCATCTCCAAGGGCCTGGCACCTGGTGGGCACTGCACGGAAACTTGTCTGCATGGAAATTTGTCGACTGACTGAATGACTCACTTCTTGCACTTGGGTCTAAGGCTGGAAGATTTGGGAGATGGAGCAGATGCTGTGCTACTAAAGAAGCCTCGAGGATCTGGAAATATAAGTAGGAAGTGGAATGGGGAATTGCATATATGCTCACTCACTGTGTCCAACTCTTTGAGACCCCATAGACTGTGGCTCGTCCTCTGTCCATGGGATGTTTTAGGTAAGAATACTGGAGTGTGTTGCCATTTCCTTCTCCAGGGGATCTTCCCAAACCAGGGACTGAACCCACATCTCCTGGGTCTCTTGCATTGGCAAGTGGATACTTCACCACAGAGCCACCTGGGAAGCCTGAGAAATGCATGACTCCCTCATAAATATTCTCTGAGACATTCGAGTCACCAAAAGGAAAGAGGAAAATGGAGTGTTTTCCACCCTCAGAAATTGAGTGGAAGAGGGAAAAACTAGAGGGATCCAAGTGGATTGGGATGAGAGAGGATGGTGCTAGGAAGGACAGAGTGGGGTGTTTTTAAAGAGTGTATCACTTTAGGATCAGTTCCCTGATCCTTAAAGCAGAAAGGGAATTCCATTAGAGGGTGAGGCTGTTCAAGGCAATTGTGTGGACTGCAAAAAGCTAAGGGCAACATGTTTTGGTGCAGCCCCAAGATGGCGAGAGACAAAATGGGGAAACAGGCAAAGCTCATTTGGAATGTGGAGCCTGGGTGGTGAGGTCTGACCGCCACGTTGAATATTTTGGTGAAGGCTCTGCGTTGATTCTTCCCTGTATTGTTCAAATTATGAAGAGTTGAATCCTTCTTTCTGGCTTTCCTTTTAGAGGGTGAATTCACCCTCTAAATAAGCAAAGGAAGATGTGTACATGGGTAAAAGCTCCCTTTGGCTGGTCAGTGAACACAGACAGGGCATCTGACTCTAGTTTTGCCAACAGCAAAATGGCATCTTGCCAACAGCAAGATGGCATCCGTGCCAGTCCCCTGCTCTCCACTAAGGCTAGGACTAAATTGTATGCCATTTGAAACACAGTTTTTAAAATCTTCCACCCATCCAAAGACTTGGAGTTTAAAAACCAACCTCTTTCCTCTGCTTTTAACCCTCCTTTCCATCGAAGTTTCCAGAAAAATTCAGTAAGGGAACCAAAAACTGCGAATGTCCACAAGATTTCCAAATAACAGCAACAATAAAATACAATAACAACAACAACAACAAAAACCTCACCCAAACATTTAAAAACTAAAAATGCCAGTGTTTTCCTTAGCTTGAGGCAAAAATGACTTTTTTATTACATGGGGAAAAGGAGCATGAAATCTCACAGGCCTTTGCCAAAGCTGAAACTCTCTGGGTACGCTTTGAGAAGGCAGCAGGACGTTGAGCGGGCCATGGAAGGCATGCTGTTTAATTAGAAGTGCATGGGTCTCTGGCTCCATCTTTCTGATATTCACTAAGATCTTCCCGCCTGGTCCTCTTTCATTCCCTAGCGTAGGGGTGTGGGGTGTGGTGGACTCTGGCATCAGCAAGGTTCTTTTGTGGGGAAATCACAGTGAAGAGGGAAGGCTCAGAACAGCTGACCAGAAAGGTTCTGAAAAAAGCAGGCCTTCTGTTTCTTGCTTCGAAGTTCCTTCATAACAACTTCCTATGGATGTTTAGATTATAGGAATTCCTTATTTAGGAAACAGATGTGTTCTGAGCAGAGAGGTCGCTGGGTATGGGCCGTGAGGCCAAGACTGTCTTGCTTCAAAGCCTGGATTTGCCATTTGTTAGCTGTGCATTTGGGGCCAGTTAATTAGGTCTGCTTAGCATAGCTTCTTCCTCTGTAAGATGGAGCTAAGACCTACCCTGCCAAGTGGTTGGGGAATTAGGGGAAAGGTACATTAAGTATTGGGCTTCCCTGGTGTCTCAGTTGGTAAAGAATTCGCCTGCAATGCGGGAAACGTGGGTTCCATCCCTGGGTTGGCAAGATCCTCTGGAGGATGGCATGGCAACCCACTCCAGTATCCTTGCCTGGAGAATCCCTTTGGACAGAGGAGCCTGGGGGGCTACAGTCCATGGGGTCACAAAGAGTCTGACATGACTGAGCAACTTTCACTTTTTCACATGAAGTATTGGCTGACTCAGTACTGCTTTCCTTTTGACTTCAATGATGAATTCAGTGATATTGTCCCATGGGAAACATTTCCTTACTCATGAGTTGAAACTTTTGATGATAATGAAGATGTCAAGATGAAATTTAATCTGTCTGAATTTTCAAGAGACTGAATATTTTGAAATTTCAAGAGTTCAACTCAGAGCTACTTTACTCTGGACTTTATACACTTCATCAGGACAGATTGTCACATACTGCCTCTCCTTTATGACACAGGACATTTGCTTGACAACAGAATTCTTCAGCTTCTGTAGGAGGTAGGGAACAAACTTGGAATAAATATAGAACAATGCTATGGGATACTGGCTCAGCACAGACAGACATGCAATCTGGAATGTTAAGTGCCCATCAGATGCCAAGTGAAATAACCCAATGATTTTGCCCCAGGCAATTACAACCGGTAGAGTAGGAAACATCTGGGGCATCCCTTTCATGCACTGCCCTGACCAGCACACCGGGATGGATTTAGGTTCCCATCCCAACACAGAACCCACTGAAGGCAGTCAGCCCTATGCAAGTAGGAAGACCACTCACCCCTGCACTTTCTCTCAGATGCTGAACGTTGATGCCACAATGTTGTTGTATAATTGCCCCAGAGAATTCTTTCTTCACAATAAAAAAATGCAGGAATATAGCTTACAGGCAAATAAAGGTACAATCACTATGATAAATAACAAATTTGGAGGAAATGTCATTATTTCAGAAATATTAAAGTCCATTTGAAACATTCAAAGGGGTTATTGTTGCTGGCACCTTACACAAAATAAAATCCTTTTCTTCTAAAAGGAGATTTGGTTTTTTCAGCAATGAGACTCTTACAAGGGAATGGGCAGTGGTGGGCTGTGAAGCAGAGTCATCCATTAGATACATAGAGGTTTAAGAGTATAGGCTGTTCAGAGACACAAGTTTGAATCTGTCTATAGGAGTTATTTTTGAGTGAAATTCTTAACCTCTGTAAGGGTAACCTCAGCTTTATCATCTGCAAAATGAAAGAGAATCTCCTTCTTCGGGTGGTTGTGAAGATGACCTGAAGTAACGCATCCAGTAACAGTATATTAGGAGCACTCAATATTATGTCTGCTATTATAATGAGACCTTTAGGGATACAAGAAAGCCTTGGGAAATTTACAGTTCTGATGCCTATGGTTGGGCCAAGATGATCATAGGAATTAGTTGGTTGGAAGTGCAAGTTCCAGGATGTCACCTAGGTAGTAGGAAATACTCAGTGCTGACTGAGGCAGGCCTGGTCCGCAAACTGCGGACATGCCAGAGGGAGTCAGCACAGTTTGAGTGCTCCTTAATGGTGATTTCTCTCACTGAGCAGTATGTTCCAGAGTCCCAGCTATACATTCACCAGGAAATGTTACTTGGTTAGGGAAGGAATAGAGGTGTGTGTGTGTGTGTGTGTGTGTGTGTGTGTGCACTCAGTCGTGTCTGACCCCATGGACTGTAGCCCAGCAGGCCCCTCTGTTAATAGAATTTTCCAGGCAAGAATAGTGGATAGTTAATAGTTAATAGGTTGCCATTTCCTCCTCTGGGGATTCTTCCCAACCCAGGATCAAACCCACATCTCTTGTGTCTCCTGCATTGGCAGTGGATTCTTTACCACTGTGCCACCTGGGAAGCCCCAGGAATAGAGGTACTTGAATAGAAAACATATTAGCTACCTTAGGGGACAAGATCCAATAATAATAGCACCACCTTACATTTGTATTGTAAAGTCATCTACAAAGTATCTTTGCAAATGTTACCTCATTTAATCCTTTCACCTGTAAAATGGGGCCAAGAATGCCTATCTTATTCCCTATTGACAGAGGAGGTTATGGAGACTCTGAAAGGCTAGGTGACTTGCCCAAGGGTAAACAGAACATGAAGACAAGTCAAAGGTACTGATGAGACAGTATTTGTTAAATAACAGATACCAAAATCTCAGGGACTTAATATCTAGGCATGTATTTCTTGGTTCTAGGACAATCCAAGGTGGGTATCCCTGTTCACTGGGGATAGCAGGGGTCTATATGGTGATTCAGGGATCCAGGTGCCTGGCACCTTTTGGTTCCACCACCACCATGTGGCTTCTCTGCAAGAAGGGCATGCTCTGTAACAGCATGGCAGAACACATGTTTCTATGAGTCAGGCCCAGACGTGGTGCACACGGATACCCATTCTGCTCACATTCTGCTGGACACAGCTCAGTGATGTGGCCACACCTAGCTGCAAGAGCATCTAAAAAATGAAGACTAGCTCTGTGCCCAAAAAGAGAACACAGGTGTGATGAACAACATTGACTCATCCCCGCCACAGCCAAGAAACCACATTATTTGAATCCAAGTCCAATTTCACTTCTGTTATACTGGGTTCATGACATAATGGATTTTTAATGAGTTAATACATCTGCATGGCATAATCCAAGGCATAGATGACACCTCTGCAGACCTTAACAAGAAAGGTATTGAGGGTCACTGAAATTTGGTAGAATGTAGGCTAAAAAGGTCAGTGGCAGGTTGAAGACAGGGTCATGGCATGTGACAACCCTGAAAGTGGGCTTCTTAGCTCTTGGGGAGGTACAAGGACATGCCAATATATGATGGCAGCAACACTGAGCCAATGAGATGAAGCAAGAGTCACGAAATTACCACGGGGAAGCTCTCTGCCTTATTAACCATCTAAATTAGGACAAAATGTGAACTGATGCCATTAAGCAAGAGGATAACTTGGGCTCTGACTTTTGAGTCCAAATATCAAATTCTAATAAGAGCTCCCTGAGGCCAGGAACTAGGTCTTTAATCCCTAAAAGCCTAAGTGGCTTCTAAGGGAAGCTACTCAGCTTCTAAGGGAAGCTCACTAAGTAGCTTCTCAGTCCACATTTTGTTGAGTGAATGAAAGAAGGAAGAAATAAGTACAGATTTAAGTATATATTGTTTCCGCATCCCATCTTAGAAGAGTTGGCACTCCACATCTGAAACAGTGAAAGCTTTGGAATTCTTACTAGTGTCAGTGAGTGAATACTATCCATATGTCCATTTAACAAATAATGGAGAATTCAAAACTATCCAAGTCAAGGTGCTGTATCATAAAATGAACTTTTCATGTTTTGATAAGTACAGTTTAATGTGAATTATTTATTATATTTTTGATGTGTTTTGTAAAAGTAATGAAGATTCAGAAATGTTAGTCACTGCCAGTTTTTTGTTGGTAAATGCTGTTCCACGTCTGCACACTCCCTCCATTACTGACTTTTGGATGCTTCACTGAGGGACAGCAGTGTGGTGCACCAAGACTCCATGAACAGACAGGCAATGCTGGAAGGAAATGACCCACCAGAATAACGTCTGCTGTGTCAACTTCTACTCCACATCAGCAACCTGGCAAGTGATCTTCATAAATCTATGTTAGTAAAGGTGTACTAATTCCACTAAAATGAGTCTCCTTGGAATCTACCCATGACATTTTGTGGCAGGAGAATCTTTTGATAATGACTGCACTGTTTGAAAATCACATTCTTAATTAGTTAAAGTAAAAAAAAAAATCCAAGTAAAGTTCTTGTCTAAAATGCATAATCTGAATCCATTCATGAGAAAGCATCAGATAAACCTAAATCAAGGAACATTTTATGAAACATTGGGACTGTACACTTCAAAATAAATTAGATTCAGGAAACTTCACAAAGACAGATAAAAGAAATGTTCTGGATTTAAATGGACTAAAGACATGACTACTGAATGCTATTCTTGAGTCTGGACTGGAACATGGACTGTTTTTAAAAATTGCTCTATGGAGAAAACCACAATTCAAAAAGATATATGCACCTCAGTGTTCATTGTAGCACTATTTACAACAACCAGGACATGAAAGCAACCTAAATATCCATCAACAAAGAAATGGATAAAGAAGATAAATTATATAAACACAATGGAATACTACTCAGACATAAAAGAAGAAAAATGCCATTTGCAGCAAAATGGATGGACCTAGAGATTATCATACTGAGTGAAGTCAGACAAAGACAGACAAATATCATATGATATCACTTACACATGAAATCTAAAAAATGTTATAAATGAACTTATTTACAAAACTGAAACAGACTCACAGGCCTAGAAAACAAACTTATGGTTACCATGGGTTAAGGAGCGGGTAGGGATAAACTGGAAGACTGGGGTTGACCTATACACGATACTATATATATAATAGATACCTAATAAGGACCTACCATATAACACAGGGAACTCTACTCAATACTGGGTAATGGTCTATATGGGAAAAGTATCTTAAAAAGAGTGGATATATGTATGTGTGTGTGCTAAGTCACTTTATTCGTGTCCATCTCTTTGAGACCCTATGGACCATAGCCCACCAGGCTCCTTTGTCCATGGGATTCTCCAGGCATGAATACTGGAGTGGGTTGGCATGCCCTCCTCCAGGGGATCTTCCCGGCACAGGGATTGAACCTGGGTCTCTTATGTCTCCTGCACTGGCAGGTGAGTTCTTTACCGCAAGCACCACCTGGGAAGACCCAGATATATGTATATTTGCAACTAAATCACTCTCCTGTACACTTGAAACTAACACAACATTGTAAGTCACTATACTCCAATAAAATGTTTAAAATTGCTCTAAAGGACATTATTGAAACAATCAGCAGGGTTTTAATACGGACTCTATACCAGCTAATGGTGGAATATCAATGCTCAATTTTCTGAATTGGATAATTACACTGTGGTTTTGTAAGAGAATTCCATTTACATACTGAATTATTTAGAGGTAAAGGGTCATGCTGTCTTGCAAGCTAGTCTCAAATGATTCAGAAAATAATGATAACTACACAAACATACATAGAGATTTGGAGGTCTGTCAGAGTAGCCAGAGTTACCTTAACTAACATTCTGTCTCACCAATGACTCGGTCTTATTGTCTCACCTTCTGAAAAATGTGAATCAGTAAATCTAAGTGAAAGTTTGTGCAAGTTCATTATTCTATTTCCATCATTTTTCGGTAGGTTTAGTTTTTTTCATAAATAAGGTTAAAAAACACACACACACACATACACACACATACACACATGCCACATCCCCATTCCATATCAGCAAGTGTTAGAAGCAGAATAGGTCTTTAACATTCTTACAGTATTAGTCATAAGACTTTCCATGAATTCTTGACTTGGTTAATATCCAGAGAACACAGCATCCTTCATCAAATGCAGCGAAACAAAACTTCTTGAGCAAAAATGCATATGTGACAAGCAGAGAAAACAAAGCCACCTCGAGATGTGGCTAGCAATTGCCTGGACTTCCCTAGTAAGAGGCTTGTTACAATGCTCAAAATCCATGCCCCACCAAAAATAGAAATGACTGTCAGGGTCACTGATGAAGAGTTGGAATGGCAGTTGTTGAATCTTCAAATGCCAAGAATCCACCTTATTTGGAAATCACCAGGGGTTCCTTTCTGAGCTCCAGATATTTGGGATTAGAGTATTTTGTTTGGGAAGTTGGGTGGGTGGTTTGGGAGTCTGAATGAGCTTTTCTGGATGAAGGGGTTGGAATGTTTATGGAGGAGATGGTAAAAGAAGGTCAAGGAATAGTTGGGGATTGATAATTGAAGAGAAAAACTAAATGGAGTTCAGCTACAGTTCAACTCAGCCTCCTCTTCCCGTGTGCGGTCCAGAAGCAGTTGCTCTCCCTGCAGAAAAGGAACTGTTATGTGTGTCAGGAACAAAGATGGAATTTATTGCACCAGGTTATCCATTCTATATAAGTTATTGTGACTAGATAAAAAGAAAACGGTGTTTCTAAGCCATATGCCTAGAGAGAGAAATAGTATAGCAGGCAGTCTTTATAACAGTTTTTATTGTAATGGGATTTTTTTAAATTGATGGTCAGAGGTCAGGTGATCTATTAGGTTTCTGATTAAGTTTTGGATTCCTCCTTCCGAAAGTCATTTTTCTAAAGATATTGTACAACTAGGTTATGTTTACTAGTTGACATGTGCCAAGCAGGTTGAAAAACATTTTTAATTTGGGAAAACAGTCATGCCACTGCTTTCGGAACCCATTCTGTTTTCTTTTTGCCTACAGTGTTTAGCTTAAATTCCTTAAAATCCCAAGCAGTCTTTTGAAATCTCACTCTGAAGTATATTTTCAGTCCAAATGCTCCCAACTCTGTGACCATCCAATCCTATGCCTACACTATAGTCATTAGGATACTTAAAGTTCTCCAAACACATCACAATCTTATGACTAGGTCCATGTTGTTGCCTACTTTGTCTTCTGGAAATGCTCTCCCTGCCATCTCTACCTCGTGAACTCTTATCCATCCTTCAAGTGAAGTGAAAGTGAAGTCGCTCAGTCGTGTCCGACTCTTTGCGACCCCATGGACTGTAGCCGGCCAGGCTCCTTGGTCCATGGGATTTCCCAGGCAAGAATACTGGAGTGGGTTGCCATTTCCTTCTCCAGGGGATCTTCCTGACCCAGGGATTGAACCCGGGTCTCCCACATTGCAGGCAGACACTTTACCATCTGAGCCACCAGGGAAACCTATCCATCCTTCAAAGCTCAGATCAAATATAACCTCTTCTGGAATACCTTCCAAGACTCTTGCTCCCTCCTCAATCCCAGGCACAGTGAATCACTTCCCTTTCTGTCCTCCAATGGTACCTTGTCAAGCGTCTGTCACAGTCATTCACCCAGTCTTCTAAAATTAATTTTCCAACTGGATTTTTAACAATTTGGTGATAGAGACTCTGTTTTATACCTCTGCATGCTCTATATCCAGAACAATTAATGCTACATAGTAGGTATTCAAAAATGTGTGTTGACAAATGACTCAATTATGACACAATCAATGGTTGGAAAAATTGCAACTATGTGCACTGTCTTGCCTACAAGCTAACCACTCAAAATGTATGAACACAGCATAGTAACAGCCTCTGTTCACTGAGTGCCTATTTTCTGCTGCCACAATGCAGATTATCTCACATCAGTTCTACTACATGATTATTGTTATGTTCCTTTTACAAATAATAAACTATGTAGGAATCTTTTGTAACTGGGACCCTCTGCTTTGTGTCCCTTTAAAGGAAGGATATCCATCCCTCAACATCTTGGGGGCAAGATGGATGGAGGGAATCTGGAACCCAGACCCTCTCAGCCTATTCCTATAGCTCTCCCTAGCATCTTCCTGCTGACCAGTGGCCACCATTGGCCACTAAAGATTGCTTTGACATCAAGTAATAATGGTACTCTGCATTCTCCTGATAATGTTAGTTCTTGGAATCACACTTTTTTCACATTCTGAGCCCCTGAATTGACCAGATTGAGCAGCAACATATCTAGAACATGCTATAGGCCATTCTGAAAACTCAGTTGTAAACTCTGTGGTGATTCTCTACAAGTACCAGGGAATGGTTTGGCCTTTCCAGTAATGCAGCCTTTCCTGCTGAGCTTATTGGGATCACACTTCAAATTTCTAGGAAACATTTTGGCTCCCATTCATCACTCCTTCTCCATTATCCTTGATGCCATTAGCTTTACATGCCATCCCACTAATGGTGCACTGCTATTTGGTAGTTAGAAATTTATCCTTACTCACTGTGTGCCATCTATATTCTTTGTCCAAGAAAGTGGCAGGGCCCTTTTTAGTGGCCCTTTTTAGTTAATCAGTTTCACACAAATAAAAATTGCTTGGAATTTGCCAATTCACTTTGCAATGTGGGTATTCAGAATGAAAAAGAAAAGGCATAAATAGAAAAAAAACTGAACTCCCCATCTTTAAAAATATGTACATATCTGAATAACAGCTAAATAAATCTAACCTTAGCTTGGTGATTTTTTTTTCCCACAGAAGGTTAACTTGCTTAAAAAAGAAAAAAAGGAAAAACGTAAATCACAGAAAACAAACCAAGCATTTAATTTAACCAACTCCCTTTTCTTCTAGTTCAGCAGTTTACGGGTTTGCTCCCTAATCCTGCAACAAAAAGGTTCTTCCAAAAATAGTTATTTATTTGGCTGCACTGGGTCTTAGTTACAGAATGCAGGATCTTTGATCTTCATTGTGGGATACAAGATCTTTAGTTGTGGCATGCAAACTTGTAGTTGCAGCATGAAGGATCTAGTTCTCTGACCAGGGATTGAACCTGTGTCCACTGCGATGGCAATACAGAGTCTCAGCGACTGGACCACCAGAGGAGTCTCCAATGAAAAGGTTTTAAGTGACAGATACAAGAGCTAGTCTCCTGGAAACCCCAGCCTACCACTAGCCGGAGGGACTTGGACTCATTTTGGAAAGAGTCCTCCTCTCTGGGTGCCAAGAGGCAGGAAGAGGTGGTATCCACCTCATATCTACTTTTAAACACAAAAAATTCTATAGATTTGTATAGACATTTTGGCAAAGAAGATAAATGAATAGCCAGTAAGCACATGAAAAGATGCTCAACAGCATTAGTCATCAGAGAAATACAAATAATCACGATAATGAAATGCCATTTCACATCCACTCAAATGATGATTTAAAAAATAGACAATAGCAAGCACTGGTAAGTATGTGGAGAAACTGGAGCTCTCATTACAATGCTGGTGAGAATGTAAAATGGTACAGCCAAATTTGGAAAATAGTTCGGCAACTCTTTAAACTTGAAACCTAAATTTACCCTATGACCCAGCAATTCCACTCCCAGGTATCTATCTGCTCAAGAGAAATAAAAACATATATCCACACAAAGATTCACAAAAGGCCACTCCATTTATAGACAATGTCCAGAAAAGTCAACCCTACAGGGACAGAAAGTAGACTAGTGGCTGCCTGAGGCTAGACATGGGAAGACAGATCAACTATAAATAAGCACTGAAGGATCTTACGGGGTTGCTAGGAATGTCTGAAACTGGACCATGGTTGTAAATCAACAATACTTAAATAAAAATAAAATTTATAAAAAGAAAAAAACTGTTTTTTTATGGTTTTCATGATGGTTGCATGACTCAGTAAATTTTTAAAATTTTCTTTATTATTATTGTGCTAGGTCTTCATTGCTGTGTGCAGGCTTTCTCTAATTGTAATGGGTGGGGGTGGACTACTCTTCGTTGTGGTGCAAGGGCATCTCATTGTGGTGGCTTCTCCTGTTGCAGAGCACAGATTCTAGGCACATGGGCTTCAGTAGTTGAAACACTTGGGCTCCGTAGTTGTGGGTCACAGGCCCTAGAGTGTGTGGGCTCCAGTAGTTGTGGTGCACGGGCTTTAACTGCTCTGCAGCAAGTGGAATCCTCCCCAAACAGGAATTGAATCCGCATCCCCTGCGTTGGCAGGCAGACTCCCATCCATTGTACCACCAGGAAAGTCCAGTAAATGCACTAAAAAGTCATTAAATTGTACACAAAATGGGTGGAACAGTGTGGGGAATGTAGGGCTTCCCTGGTGGCTCAGAGGGTAAAGCGTCTGCCTGCAATGCGGGAGACCTGGGTTCAATCCCCAGGTTGGGAAGATCCCCTGGAGAATGAAATGGCAACCCACTCCAGTATTCTTGCCTGGAAAATTCCAAGGATGGAGGGGCCTTGTAGGCTGCAGTCCATGGGATCACAAAGAGTCAGACATGACTGAGCAACTTCACTTTGTATACTGATATATCATAACTAGACTTATAATCAGTTTGAAATACATAGAAATATAGAATGACTATGTTGTGGAATAGGAACTAACATAGTATAGATCAATTATACTTCAAAAGCAAACAAACTCATAGAAAAAGAGATCAGATTTGTGGTTACCAGAGGAGAGGGTAGAGTGAGGTGAAATGGATGGAGGAAGTCAAAAGGTACAAATTTCCAGGTATAAGTAAGTACTAGGGATGTAATGTATTAATACAACATGAAAAACAGAATTAACACTGCTATATGTCATATATGAAAGTTAAGAGAGTAAATCCTAAGCGTTCTCATCACAAGGAAAAAAATTTTTCTTTCTTTAATGTTGCATCTATATGAGATGATGGATGTTCACTAAACTTATGATAATCACTCCATGATGTATGTATATTAAATCATTACATTGTACACCTTAAAATTATAGTGTTGTATATCAATTATATATAAGTAAAATTGGAAGAAAAAATATTCTAATGTTAAAAATGGGTGTATCTTATGGTATGTAAAGTATACCTCAATACCATTGTTTTAAAAAATAAATAAAAATTGTTAAACAGTTACATTTTACACAACACCAGCCCCTCCTTTCTCCAGCTCAGCTGATTGGGGTCCCTTTGTGGTCTTAAGCCCTGTGAGGCCGCTACAGGTCAATAAGTTCACTGGAGGGATGGAAGGGGTACCTTCAACTGCACTGGCCGGGTTTCCATTAATACCACTCTTAAACCTGAATGAACATTGTGCAGAGATGCTGGGCTATCCAGGGGACAATTCCAACCAAATGCCTGCTGAATCCGACCACAGAAGATGGATCTTACACACTTCTGGGTTGTGCCAGGACAGTCACCCTGGGGGTAGGGATGGGGTTCAAGTGGGAAGAGGGATTCTTTTGGTCTCAAGCAGTTGGCATTCTGTTCTGATTTCAGGAATACTGATTCCCTGAGAATCCTTCCAATCTCCTTTCCCCCATAATCTGGTTTCTTTCTTAAACCAAAAATACTTTCGGAGTAGTCACACTGTATACCAAGCCCTGAATTTATTATTATTATTATTTATGACTTATTATTATTAGTTAACAAACATATGGTACTTATTCAATGCCAGAAACTCTTCTAAGGGCTTTACAAATGTTAACTCAAGTAATCCTTATAAACATATGAGATTGGTATACTAATACTATCCCCATTTTAACAAATGAGAAAGGAGTGACTTGTCCAAGCTAACAATTGCAGAGCTGGGATGTGAAGCCAGGCTGTGCTCTAGAGTCTGTGCTCTTAACTGGTACACAGCAAAAACATCATTATGTTTAATTCTGTAAATTACTTAGTGAAGTTAGTGCTTCCATCTCCACTTAAGAACAAAGAAACAGCTAGGATCGAACCTAGACTTTTCAGTTGAAGGCTTTTATTCCATTATACTATAAGGGCCTCTTCTCAGGTTCTTCTTCTATACCAGTGTTTCTCACACTTAAATGTGCATCAGATTCCCCAGAGTAATCCCCAGAATTCTGGGCCCTACCCTTAGAGACTCTGATTCAGCAGCTCTCGGTCAGAGCCTGAGAATCCACAGTGCTAACAACTTCCCAGGTGACACTGATGCTTCTGGTCTGGGGACCATACTTTGAGAGACTCTGCTGTCCATCAATCCACTCCAACTAACCCCACCCCAGGAATATCACTGTAAAGTGATACTAAAATCAGAAAACAAGGTTTTATTATTAAATTAGTTATGGGCTATTCAGGCCAACACCCGGGGCAGAAAATATTGGCCCACATATTTTTTGTTCTGCCACCTTCAATTTTAGGTAGGGATGGATCAACCCCAAAGACTCCTATGCACATTCAAGCCTGAGACACCTTGCTCTAGTTCACCTCTGAGAGCCTAGATTTCCTTTTGGAAATCTAAATTTCCATTTGGCTTCCACTCACTATTGTATACTTAATAAAACTGAAACTGCCTGAATTTTTATCAGCTCCTATGAGGCTTAATGCACAATTGCCAGAGATCTGGGATCACAGAGACCTAGGTGAAATCTCAGATCTTTTTATTGGCACTTGAGACTGTCGTCATGTGTAAATATGGTGGTGATATGTGTCTACCTCAAACCTTTAGTGTGTGGGGATCTGAAGCTTGTAGAAGTGTCCAGCACATATAGGCACTCAGAAAGGGTTATGATGTTAAACTCTATGAGCTAAGAAATTGGGGGATTTTTTATGGGAAAGAAATGAGAAATGAGACCCCAAACAACAGTGGCCTAAACACAACAGAAGTTTACCTCTGACTCACAAAGAAATCCAAACTGGTGTGGTAGCTCTACTTAATGAAGTCATCAAGGACCCAGGCTTCATCCCTCTTTTTGTTCCATTACCAAGATGGTTTGTGACCAGATTCACTTCCCAGCAAGTGAGAAGAGGGACACGTCACTTCTGCTTATACCCCACTAGCCAGAATTAAGTCATATGGCCACACCCAGTTTTATGGAAGCCTGGGAAAGGAACCTTACTAAAAATCAAGAATTGCACAACTACAAAAAAAAAAAAAAAAGAATTGCACAATGAAGAAAACTACAAGCAAGGTGAAAAGACAGCCTTCAGAATGGGAGAAAATAATAGCAAAGGAAGCAATGGACAAAGAATTAATCTCAAAAATATACAAGCAACTCCTGCAGCTCAATTCCAGAAAAATAAACAACCCAATCAAAAAATGGACCAAAGAACTAAACAGACATTTCTTCACAGAAGACATACAGATGGCTAACAAACACATGAAAAGGTTCTAATCACTCATTATCAGAGAAATGCAAATCAAAAGCACAATGAGGTACCACTTCACGCCAGTCAGAATGGCTGCTATCCCAAAGCCTACAAACAATAAATGCTGGAGAGGGTGTGGAGAAAAGGGAACCCTCTTACACTGTTGGTGGGAATGCAAACTAGTACAGCCGCTATGGAGAACAGTGTGGAGATTCCTTAAAAACTGGAAATAGAACTGCCGTATGACCCAACAATCCCACTTCTGGGCATACACACCGAGGAAACCAGATCTGAAAGAGACACGTGTACCCCAATGTTCATCGCAGCACTGTTTACAATAGCCAGGACATGGAAGCAACCTAGATGTCCATCAGCAGACGAATGGATAAGAAAGCTGTGGTACATATACACAATGGAATATTACTCAGCCATTAAAAAGAATACATTTGAATCAGTTCTAATGAGGTGGATGAAACTGGAGCCTATTATAGAGTGAAGTAAGCCAGAAAGAAAAACACCAATACAGTATACTAATGCATATATATGGAATTTAGAAAAATGGTAATGATAACCCTATATGCGAAACAGCAAAAGAGACACAGATGTATAGAAGAGTCTTTTGGACTCTGTGGGAAAGGTGAGGGTGGGATGATTTGGGAGAATGGTATTGAGACATGTATATTATCATACATGAAACAGATCGCCAGTCCAGGTTCAATGCATGATACAGGGTGCTCAGGGCTGGTGCACTGGGATGACCCAGAGGGATGGGATGGGGAGGGAGGTGGGAAGGGGGTTCAGGATGGGGAACACATGTACACCCATGGCTGATTCATGTCAATGTATGGCAAAAACCACTACAATATTGTAAAGTAATTAGCCTCCAATTAAAATAAATACATTTTAAAAAATAAAAATAAAAATCAAGAGTTTTCTTATCATAAAGAAAGGGAAAGTGAGTACTGGGGGACAATTTGCAGTTTATTTCTCTATTTGATCTAAATAGGCTAGACGCCAGGTAAGAAAGTGAATAGACTAGGAGGAGGACAAATACAAGTAAGGAAGAGTACTAGTCCCAGCAGGCAATGAGTTCTGAGCAGGGTTCAGCATGTTGTGAGCAGAAAGCAAGGCAGAAAGTCAGATGAAGGACATCAGGTCAAGGCTGGTTGCCACTCAGCCACAGAGCACTGACAGACAAGCCCTCAAGTGTCTTCTGGCCTTGATGGGCTGAGCCGGCCAGTGGGAGGCAAACTATCGGGAAGAGGAAGGCAAGGGAGGGCTTGGATTCGGACAAGGTCCTGACCTTCCCAGGATCCAAATCTCCTCAGCCACCACCCTATCCTGTCACCATTTCTGGCCTGAATCTCAGCAATGAGACTCCAAACTTGTCTCCCGGCCCCTGCTGTGGCTTTTCAAATGGTTCAAATAAGTCCTCTTTTGCTTCAGTGAAAAGACCTGGAAATCGGTGTTGGCTATTCCAGGTTTGTCCCAAAGACCTTGCCTCTCACGTTCAAGCTTTCTTCTCCTCATTTGTGCTTACCTAGGGTGTAATGGGAGACAGCAATGGCACCCCACTCCAGTACTCTTGCCTGGAAAATCCCATGGATGGAGGAGCCTGGTAGGCTGCAGTCCATGGGGTCACTAAGAGTTGGACACGACTGAGTGACTTCACTTTCACTTTTCACTTTCACGCATTGGAGAAGGAAATGGCAACCCACTCCAGTGTTCTGAACTGCCTGGAGAATCCCAGGGACAGGGGAGCCTGGTGGGCTGACGTCTGTGGAGTCGCACAGAGTTGGACACGACTGAAGTGATTTAGCAGCAGCAGGGTGTAACTTGGCTTGACTTCCCCATTTCCCAGCTCTCCTGTATGGCCTCAACCTGTTCCCTATGTCCAGATCCATAGCACCCCTCTTGGCATTGACCATTTGAAGCCCCACTATAGAGCCCACAAAGGGCCACCAGCACAGCACCAGCGCATCTGTGAGCCATGCTGTCTCCCCCTTGCACCTGCCAAGTAGAATGAGGCACAACAGTGGCCTGCAACCCAGGTGAGTGCCGTCAGGTGCACTAGCTTTCAGTAAGGAAGAATAATGGTTTTGTAGGCTTGTGGAAAAGTGATAATATTATAATTATGTAAGATGTAACCTCTGGAGGAAACTGGGTGAAGGGTCTAATCAGACCTTTCTATTGTATCTTTGCAACTTCCTGTAAATCTATAATTATTTTCAAATAGTTTGTGAAAAAGCAAAAGAGGGCGGGGGAGAGAGAGGAAATGTCATATAAATTGCCTGGGGGATTTATTAAGATGCAGATTCAGTAGGGCTTGTGCAGGGCCTGAGACTGTGTTTTTTAACAAGCTCCCCCAACCCAGGGATCGAACCCAGGTCTCCCGCATTGCAGGCAGATTCTTTACCAGCTGAGCCACCAGGGAAGCCCAAGAATACTGGAGTGGATAGCCTATTCCTTTTCCAGTGAATCTTCCCGACCTGGGAATTGAACTGGGGTCTCCTGCATTGCAGGCATATTCTTTACCAACGAGCTATCAGGGAAGCTCAACAAGCTCTCAGGGGATGCCAAAGCTGTTCACAGACCTTCCTTTGAGTATCATGGTCATAGAATAGGCTTTTCTAATGAAATGTTTCTGTCAGCCAAAAATTAACATGCTTTTAAAAATATATATATCTAGGTCAATTCCATACCATTTCCAAAATTCCTAACTGGGCACAGCTACTGTATAAAACACATCCTATCACCTCCGGTTTCTCTCCATCATCAAGTGTAATACTGATAGTTCTTTCACACTCCCGCTGAAGTCTGACAATGGGGTTAGGTACTTCCCAGCTCTGAGTCCCTCTGCCTGAGCCAAAAGTGGCCCAGACCCCTCCATGACTGTTTAGGCCCAATAGAAAGTTATCTTGACAGTTCCTTGGGCCTTGGCCATAGGAATAAGGTTCTGCCTTCCAGGAACCTAAGCCCTTGTGACCTAAAATTTTCCTGGTAGCATATTTCTTTGGGAAAAGGGCTGTACCCTTCTGTCCTGCATTAACTGAGGTGCTAGCCATGTGAGTGGTGCAGGCCCGACTCCTACCATCATAGACAGCATGGGGAGCGGGCAGAATCTGGGAGGAAGCTTCAGGAAAGATCAGGGCTGGCTTCAAGCTTCAGGTGTGGAAAACTCAAAAACAGGTGAAAAGGACCCAGAAAAAGGATTACAAACTGCCTTTGACTGGTCTTTATCTATAAGAAGGAGATGGGTGTGTTGGGTATAACAAGCCAAAGACAGAAGAGACACTCACTTTCTTTCAAATGTTCTGTCTTCTTCCTAAATTTTATATGAACTCAAATCTGCATTCACTGCCCCAGAGGAAACTATTCCTGTGACAATTTACTACTGACATAAAGTTTAGAATTAAAAATAATCTCAGTCCCCTATGTATCCATCAACGGGTGAATGAGTAAAGAAGATGGGGTATCCCAGCTGTAAAATTAGTAAGTCCTGAAAGATGTAATGTACAACATGGGTTCTAGAATTAATAATATTGTATTGTATACTTGAAAGTGGCTAAGAGAGTAGATCTTAAGCATATTCATTACAAGGAAAAAATTCTGTAACTGTGTATGGTGATGAATGTTAACTAGACTTGTGATCATTTCAAAAATACACAAATATTGAATCTTTATATTGTACAACTGAAACTAATATAATGTTATATGTCAACTATATCTAGATTTTTAAAGATATAAAGAAGTAAATGAGAAATGTATGTGGCATGCCTGGCACATATTTTTTAAATTGAACTATTATTGATTTACAATGTTGTACTAGTTTCAGGCATAGCAAAGTGATTCAGTTATATATATATATTCTTTTTCATATTCTTTTCCATTACAGGTTATTACAAGACTTTGCACATATTTTTAAATGCACAGCTCAGTGGTTACTAGCATATTTTTAATGCTAAGAAATATTAGGTATTGTTGTTATTATGGTTGGTGTCACATAATCATCTGTCAGCTTCCTAGATTGTCCTTATTCATCTCTGAATCCTAACACCTAGTGCTCTCCCTTCCATATCAGAGGTGCTAAATAAAATGATCTATATAATCAACCAAAAGATGTGCCACACACACACACACGAGTATTATTCAGCCATGAGAAAGAAGGAAATCCTACAATTTGTGACAACATGGATGGACCCTGAAGGCATTATGCTAAGTGAAATAAGTCAGACAAAGACAAATATTGCATGCTAGCACTTAAATTTGGAATCTAAAACAAGTCAAACTCACAGAAACAGAGAGTAGAAACGTTTCCAGGCATGGAGGAAATAGGGAGAGGCTAGGAAACAAGTACAAAGTTTCAGCTATAAGATGAATAAGGTCTGAGAATCTAATGTAAAGGATGATGATTATAGTTGATAACACTTTATTGTATAATTGAAATTTGCTAAGTGAATAGAACTTAAATGTCCTCACACACACACACCAAAAACAAACCCACTCAAAAAAATAAACATGTGAGGTGTTAATTATCTAGATGGGGAAACCCTACCACAACATACACATATATCAGATCATCACAATGTATACTTTATTTATCTTTAGTACTGACGTTTACTTATTTATTTATTTGGCTGTGCCAGGTCTCAGCGGCAGCATATGGGATCTAGTTCCCTAACCAGGGATCGAACCTGAGCCCCCTGCATTAGGAATGTGGAGTCTTAGCCACTGGACCACCAGGGAAGTCCATCACAATGGACTTAAAATATCTTACAATTTTATTTGTCAATTATACCTCAACAAAGCTGAAAAAAATCTCAGCTCATACTTGGATATTCTAAAGGTTCAAAATAAGATCCACTGCAACTATTTTAAACTCTAGTGACTAAAAGATAAAGTTTAAAAGTGATCTCTCAGCAATCAGTTCAGTTCAGTCGCTCAGTCGTGTCTGACTCTTTGCGACCGCATGGACTGCAGCACGCCAGGCCTCCCTGTCCATCACCAACTTCCAGAGTTTATGCAAACTCATGCCCATTGAGTCAGTGATGCCATCCAACCATCTCATCCTCTGTCATCCCCTTCTCCTCCTGCCCTTAATCTTTCCCAGCATCAGGGTCCTTTCAAATGAGTCAGCTCTTTGCATCAGGTGGCCAAAGTATTGGAGTTTAAGCTTCAAAATCAGTCCTTCCAAATGAACACCCAGGACTGATCTCCTTTAGGATGGACTGGTTGGATCTCCTTGCAGTCCAAGGGACTCTCAAGAGTCTTCTCCAACATCACAGTTCAAAAGCATCAATTCTTCTGCACTCAGCTTTCTTTATAGTCCAACTCTTATATCCATACATGACTACTGGAAAAACCAGCAATCATAAACCCCAAATTTATTTACATACAAATATATTAAAAAGCATGTGTGATTATTCATAACCTCTCTTTTTAACCCCACATCTGGAAGAAAGGATCTGAAATTAAGATGCAACTTAAAGGCTTTTTTTTTAATGTATTTATTTAATTGGAGGACAATCACTTCACAACAGTGTGGTGGCCCATGCCACACATCAATATAGATCAGCCATGTGTGCACATGTGTCCCCCCATCTTGAACCCCCTTCCCACTTCCCTCCCCACCCCATCCTTCTGGGTTGTCCCAGAGCACCGACTTTGAGTGCCCTGCTTCATGCATCGAACTTGCACTGGTCATCTATTGTGCATATAGTAATATACATGTTTCAATGCAAAAACTTACAAGCTTTTGAGTATCAGATCTCCCACAATTCCAAGACATCAGTGGACACTTACCAGTGACACAAAGAAATGAACCTACATATGAAACAAATCACTGGCAGGCCTTGTCCTCAAAACCCAATTCAGAATTGGAAAACCAATTCTGAAAGTTTGGGGATGAAAATGAGAAAACAGAAACAAAGCACACAGAACAATGGAGATGACCTGGGATCAGTTCAGATGAGCGGTTTAGGTGGGGTTAATGAATAAAAATCATACAGGCACCCAAGTATGCTACATTAGCAAGGATTTGAAATGGGGGAAATAGGGCTCTCAGAAAATTCCCACATAAGACACCACATCTCCCCAAATACTCCAAGTAAAATTTAAAACTTCAATTAGAGAATAGCTTAATAACATCAGCTGAGTGAGGACATTTAGGCAGCAATGAACTTGAGTCTGAGAGGTCTAGGCTGGCCACATAGCTCTGTTTACACTTTCCCACATCACACCACACTGTGGATTATGATTAAACTTCAGGTCACAGGGCGGGGGTGGGTGGGGGGTGGTGGAGGAGGGAGCACAACTTCCCCCTCCCATTGCTTCAATACAAGTGAAGGCCCCCAACACACAAAGCCAAGCATGGGGCAAGCCCGTGCTGAATTTTCCCTCACCTCCTCTCCAATGGGGCTTCCCTGGTGAGTCAGCAGTAAAGAATCTGCCTACAATGCAGGAGACCCGGGTTCAATCCCTGGGTTGGGAAGATCCCCTGGAGAAGAGAATGGCTACACACTCTAGTATTCTTGCCTGGAGAATCCCATGGACAGAGGAGTCTGGCGGACTACTCATTTCACAACAAATCACAAGAAAGACTGTAATGGAAATACCGCTTCTTTATCCTTGCTGGTTCTCAGCTTTTACAAAAACTTGCTCATAGTGGAGTATAAATTAACCCAAGAAATTTAAATCTGATATAGCTCAGGTCTCCAAAGGCGACCCAAGAGAATGGTGATCAGGGAGAGGTTGCCCTATCTTGTCAGAGCTCTGGGAGGGTAAACTAAATGGAGCCAGCCTCCTGCCTCCTCCTGGTCCTCTGGCAGCCACACAATGGTGCTGAAGCCAAGGAATTCTGACTGCACTCCTGTCTCCCCACCGCTGCCAGCTTTCAAAGCTGCTGAAATCAGAATGACTCTTTGGAATTGCTAATACCAAACTCCTTACTTCACAGAAAGATAGAATTCAGAGCTCACCATGGGCACAAGTGCCAAATACACAGAATTTGTCTCTTTGAACCCGTCTCCCTCTTTCCTAGATAACATTTGCTTTTTAATAGCTGCTTCCCAGGCCTCATCGGTCCCCCCAGACTTCACCTCACACTGGGAGAGGGCTACCTCCTCAGCCTCTGTGTGGGGCCAGCCCTGAGAAGTGATAGCTCATTGCTGTGAGCCCTGTGCATTCTAGTCTGCAGGGGAGCTCCACTGAGAGGAAATACAGTCGACATACTCTCTCAAACAGGGAGCAGCTCTCTGAAATGAAATCCTCCAGTGTCATCAAGTGAATATGTTCATTCATAGATGAAAACCCCAGAATGTAAAGGCAAAATAAAGTTTTGCCCGATAGGAGAATGGATATACTTTGTGGGATTCAAAATATTTCATCAATCCCAGGAGCTGTTCTAAAGAGATACCAGCAAAAGGGAAAATCTACTTGGTAGACATCAGCACAGGCTACTACTGCGGCAGCGTCTCTTCCCCTTCCCCTTCACAGAGTCGTGGAGGAACAAAGAATCCCACTTGAGGCTATTTAAGAACGAGGAGATGGTCAAACCTTTAACTGAAGCATATTGGCTCCAGCCCTGGAGCTGCAGACTGCCAACTCGTTCCTTTTTCCTTCTTCCACTTCTTGTTGGAGGCCTTTGATTTGCCAGATACTGTGCTAGTTCTGGAAGGGAGATTGCCAACAAGGTAAACCCAGCACCCGCCCTCATGGAGGTGACAACCATGCAGAACACACAGGCAAGAGAGAAAAGCCTAAGGATAAATTCAGTGTGCAGGAGGTTCACCCCAAACCAGAAACTCTTGAAGTGGGGTCTTGCATTCATGTTTGAAGGAGCCCTTTGGGATTCTGATGCATGCTCCAGTTTGAAAACCACTGATCTTGGCAGAAAAGTTCATGACTTTCTAATCTGTGAGTCTCTTAGTCCCTTCATATGCACTTTACACACAGGATTTCATTTTATAGTTCCAGGGGATAATAACAGTCTGCAAGGTAGATGTATTGCTTAAGATAATGCTGGCTGCTGCAATGAGTAAACCTAAAATGTCAGCAGCTTAACATAAAATAAATTTATTTCTGGTTCACATTATAGGCCACACAAGTGTCCATTTTGGCAGTGACAGGAGGACAGACTCTGCTCCACTCAGTTATTGAGGAACCTAGCCTAGTGGGTTGGGAAGATCTTCTGGAGGAGGAAATGACAACCCACTCCAGTATTCTTGCCTGGAGAATCCCATGGACAGAGGAGCCTGACAGGCTACAGTCCACAGGATCGCAAGAGTCAGACGTGACTTAGTGACTAAACCACCACTACCACCAGGCTAGTGGAAGCTTTACCATCTTCATCACAAGGCTTCCAGGGTCATCTGTGAGTCAACATGGAGCCAGCAGGTGGAAGAGGAGAGCATGGAGAATCCACCCCTTTGTCATAGGCACCTCAGTCAGAAGTAACACACATCATTTCCACTCACATTCCATTGGTACTCGTATGGGCCTCACCTAGATGCACATGGTTCTGAGAAATGTAGTTCTTGTCTAGAAAGGTGCTTTTCAGTCACCACTGCATACTCTGGAAAACTTGTATACATTTCTGATGGGCAGCTGTCATCTCACAGTAGAGCCTACAGTTTTGCAAATGAACAAAGGTTTAGCCAGAAGGAGAAATTCATTGAGAGTCATACAGCTTATAAATCTGGAATGGGAATTCAAACCATAGTCTAATTCCATAGTCCTGCTCTCCAGAATACCTTATCATCACATCCATGGTCACACCTCTGTGCTGGGCTGAATAATGTCCCCTCCCTCAAAAGATGTCCACGTCCTAATCCCTGGAACCTGTTACTATGTCACCTTACATGGCAAAAGGGACTCTACAGGTGTAATTAAGATAAGGATCTTGAGATTATCCTGGTGAGCTCAAAATAATCACAAGGGGCCTTATAAGAGGGAGGCAGTCGAGTTAAGGCCACAGATAAAAAAGGAGATGTGCTAATGGAACCAAAGGGTGGGGTGATGCGCCTTGATAATGGAGGAAGAGACCACTAGCCAAGGAATGCAGGTGACCTTCAGAAGTGGGAAAAGGCAAGGAAACAGGCTCTCCCTGAAGCCTCTGGAAGGAACGCAGCCCTGATAAAACCCTGATTTTAGACTTCTGACCTCCAGAGCTGTAAAAGAATAAATTTGTGTTGTTTTAAGCCACTGAGTTTGTGGCAATTTGTTATAAAAGCCCTGGGAAAATGATAACCCTCTCAGCACCATGGTTTTCTATTGGATAACTTGGTAACAGACCCCTTTCCACAAAGCCTCAAGATCACTCCCCTCCAGTTTTCCTTAACCTCACCCAACAAGAAGCCCCATCCTCACCTGTGTCCTCCCAGTCCAGTCAAGAGGGGCAGAACTGACAAGTAAATTGATGTGCCCTCATATTATCAGAACTTCACTCAGAACCAAGATGTCAATTAAGCATCATTTTTTTTAAATATTAAAAGAAAATAACATTCTAAAAGTTCTTGAAAACAGCCATTCATGATTTTTTTAAAAAGCTCAGAAAACTAGAAATAGGGAGGTAAATGTCTTCAACTTTAAAGATCATCTCTTAAAAAAAAAAAAAACCTACAACTAACATCATATTTAACGAAAGGTAAAAAACTGAATGCTTTCTCTCTAAGATCAGGAACAAGAAAACGATGTCTATTCTCACCATTCTTGTTCACACATAGTACCAGGAGTCCCAGCAAGCACAACAAGGCAAGAAAAGGAAATAAGATGCATGCAGCTCAGAAAGAAAGATAGAAAACCACTCCATCTGCAGATGACAGTCTCTAAACAGAAAATTCCAAAGAATCTATGAAAAAAAAAACCTCCTAGAACTAATAAGTAAATTAATGAATTCAATTAGGTTGCAGATATAAACACACAAAAACACTCAAATCATTTATATATTCTAACAATAAACATAAGGAAACCAAAATTTAAAACACAATACCATTTATACTCACTACCAAAAAAAAGAAATATTTAGGTATAATCTTAGAAAAACATGCTCAGGATCTGTATCCTGAAAATTACAAAATGCTGATGAAAAAATCAAAGAAAGACTAAACAAATGGAGAGACATATGATGCTTATAGATTAGAACACTAAACACAGTAAAGATGTCAGTTAGTCCCAAACTGATATCTACAGGCTTAGTGCAATTACTATCAGAATCCCATCAAGGATTTTTGGAGACATAGATAAGACTGTAGCAAAATTTATATGAAAAGGTAAAGAACCTAGAATCACTAAAACAATTTTTCAAAGAATAAGATTGAAGGAATCACTTTACCTGATATTAAGGCTTACTGTACGGCTACAGTAATCAAGACAGTGTAGTATTGGCAGAGGGACAGACACATAGATCAATTGAACAGAACAAAGAACCCAGAAATAGAGCTACACAATTGTGCCCAACTGATTTTTGACAAAGGTGCAAAAGCAATTCAAGGGAGGAGAGATAGACTTTTCAACATATGCTGTTGCAGAAATTAGACATCCATAGGCAGAAAAAATCAACCTTAACCTAAGTTTCACACCATGGAAAAATTAAGTCAAATTGGATCACGGGCTTAAATGTAAAGCATAAAGCTATAAAACTTTTAGAAAAAAAATTAGGAGAAATTCTTTGGGATCTAGGTCTATGCAAAGGGGAGGGGATGTGGCATACTACTGGAAACTTCCTGGTGCTGGCCAGACCCCAGAGGGTATGTGATAATCCTTCATTCCTGCAGCTGTCCACATAAGTCTGGTCACAATGTTCCTGTAAACCTTCAACAAGATACTCTTATTTCCTATTAATACAACTTTTATCTCTATATGAATATCAAGCCTGGGAGGCAGAACCTTGAGAAAAGGCTATTATGTATATGTCTGGCTATAAGCAACATTCTTTTAGAAAGGTGCAGAGCCAGCATGACTCAGCACAGGCAACAAAGCACAGGGCTTAGAGCTAAAGGATAGATCCAGTATGGAGTCAGTCTTATTCTTATCTATTACAACAGGACCAGACATTTCACCAAAGATTATTTAAAGATGACAAATATGCATGTGTAGGATATTCAATATCATTAGCCATTAGAGAAATGTGAATTAAAACCACAATGAAATATTATTGTACACTTGTGGCAATGTGGAAATGTCTAAAATAAAAAATAGTGAGAACACTGAATGCTGATGGGTATACAGAGAGAATTGATAACTCCTAATGCTGGTGGAAATGTAACATGGTACAGCCACTCTGGAAAAGTTTGGCAGTTTCTTATAAACCTTGATATGCATTTACCATACAACCCAGTATTTCACATATTCAAAAGAAAAGGAAACCCATATTTACTCAGAAACCTGTATATAAATGTTCAAAATAGCTATATTCATAATAGCCAAAGATGGGAAACAATACAAATGTGTTTCAAAAAGTGAGTGGTTAAACAAACTACGTTGCATCCATACCATGGAATACAACTCAGCAATAAAGAGGAATGAATTATTGATACAGGCGACAATTTAAATGGACCTCAAGGGAATTATGCTAAATGAAAAAGAAATCTCAAATAACTGCATACTGTGATTTGATGTATATAACACTATAGAAATAAAACTATAGAGATGAAAGACAGAGTCATTGCCAGTGGTTAGGGATTGTGAGAGAGGAGTACATGGCTATAAAAAGGTAGCACAAGTGAGACTGGTGATGATGGAAGAGTTCAGTATAATGACTGAGATGGTAATTGCTCAAAGCTATACATGTGATACCCTGGAGAAGGAAATGGCAACCCACTTCGGTATTCTTGCCCTGGAAAATCCCATGGACAGAGGAGCCTGGCGGGCTATAGTCCATGGGGTCGCCAAGAGTCAAATACAACTGAGCAACTAAAGAACAAATACATGTGATAAAATTTCATGAAGCCACACACGTACACACACACACACACACACACAAGTATAACTTGCAATAACTGGCTATATGTGAATAAGCTGTGATTTTGATATTAAACTGGAGTTAAGCAAGATGTCAGAGTTGATGGAGGTGGAGTGTAGGATACACAGAACCTTCCTGTACATGTCTTTGCAAATTCCTGTGAATTTCTAATTAGTTCCAAATAAAAAGTTTACAAATAAAAATAAGAGAATTCTTGACAGTTTACTTGTCACAAGTATCCTTTGATCTCATATGAGTTTCACAGTAACACAAGAGGATGCATAAAGTAGATTTCAACCACATTTTTTCTACACATGGACAATGAGATGCAAATAACCAGTTGCCCAGTAGCTCAGCGATGGTGAAAACACATAGTTAACCTCACCTTCGATGATCACCCAATCCAAAGCACTCTCTCTGCCTTCTTCCTACATACTAGGCATGAATCTTTTCTTTTCTTTTTTTAAATTTATTTGGCTGCACTGGGTCATTGTTGCTGCACGCAGGTTTTCTCTACTTGCAGAAAATGGGGATCACACTCCAGTTGCAGCACATAGGATTCTCTTGTTGAGGAGCAAGGGCTTCTAGGGCACGCAGGCTCAGTTTATGGGCTTAGTTGCTCTGCAACAGGTGGAATCATCCTGGACCAAGGATTAACCCGTGTCCTCTGCATTGGCAGGCAGATCCTTAACCACTGGACCATGAGGGAAGTCCAGGCATGAATCTTAATGTGAGGAACTCAACAATACCAAAAATGCCCCATTTCCTTGTATCCTTTGAATAAAAGCAAATTAGGCTCTAAATACCCATTATGTGATGCTTGTAGGAAATTCAATCTTTGGCATTATTGGGTTCCCCCCTGCCTTGCCCTGCAGTCATATAAAGATTTCAGAAGCTTCTACAATACCTCTCAGATACTTCTACGATGCTTATTTCCAGGAAATAAGCAAAGGGGCTCTTCAGTTTACTATGGTGGCAGCTACCATCACCACTGTCTTTGTACAGTACAGATGGCACACAGATGTCTAGGTATCCAAGGTTCAAAACTTGTGACTAAGGCACATTGCTCTGGGTATAAAAGCCTCTAAGATGCTAAAGAAAAGTAAAATTCAGGATACCAGCATTGGCTAAGTTTCCTCTAATGGATGGACCATGACCTACCTCCTCTTTTCAACCCATCTCAATAAGAGATGCTTTTCCCAATAAAATTTTACTTCTTATATTTAATAATTATTTATTATTTATGGTTAAAGGAAATAAATTTTAAACACATTTGCATACATTTTGTAGTTGTGATATATGAGTGATCAATGAAAGACTGTCAAGCATAAAAATATATTACATCAGGATTAAATTCTGTGGGGGAAATGAAATGGAAATATAATTTCAATCAATAAAAGGAATGATATAAAATTTCTGATTTCTAAAGAGCTTGTCTTGTACTTTTAAAATGGATGATGGTGGCTATCATATCGTAATGATGTTTTGATACCAGCAAGTACAAGATGAGTTTTATTCTTAAATATGAAGAGTTACCTGCTTCCTGAGAAATCCGTATGCAGGTCAAGAAGCAACAGTTAGAACTAGACATGGAACAAGGGACTGGTGGCTGTATATTGACACCCTGCTTATTTAACTTATATGCAGAGTACATCATGCAAAATGCCAGGCTGGATGAAGCACAAACTGGAATCAAGATTGCCGGGAGAAATGTCAATACCCTCAGATATGCAGATGACACCACCCTTATGGCAGAAAGCGAAGAAGAACTAAAGAGCCTTTTGATGAAAGTGAAAGAGGAGAGTGAAAAAATTGGCTTAAAACTCAACATTCAGAAAACGAAGATCATGGCATCCGGTCTCATCACTTCATGGCAAATAGATGTAGAAACAATGGAAACAGTGGCTGACTTTATTTTTGGGGGCTCCAAAATCACTGCAGATGGTGACTGCAGCCATGAAATTAAAAGACATTTGTTCCTTGGAAAAAAGCTATGACCAACCTAGATAGCATATTAAAAACCAGAGACATTACTTTGCCAACAAAGGTCCGTCTAGTCAAAGCTATGGTTTTTTCAGTAGTCATGTATGGATGTGAGAGTTGGACTATAAAGAAAGCTGAGCACCGAAGAATTGATACTTTTGAACTGTGGTGTTGGAGAAGACTCTTGAGAGTCCCATGGACTGCAAGAAGATCCAACCAGTCCATCCTAAAGGAAATCAGTCCTGAATATTCATTAGAAGGACTGATGCTGAAGCTGAAGCTCCAATACTTTGGCCACCTGATGCAAAGAACTGACTCATTGGAAAAGACCCTGATGCTGGGAAAGATTGAAGGCAGGAGGAAAAGGGGACAACAGAGGATGACATGGTTGGATGGCAACACTGATGCAATGGACATGAGTTTGAGTAGGCTCCGGGAGTTGGTGATGGACAGGGAAGCCTGGCGTGCTTCAGTCCACGGGGTCGCAAAGAGTCAGACACGACTGAGTGACTGAACTGAACTGAGTTATAAATACTAGCTATTACATCTTTTGAAATTACAATATTTAAACTTATAAAGCATTTTAAATATGAACTCTAAAAACATGAGGGGATATGTAATTTTTCAAAATTCTTTTAGAGGACATGCAAGCAAAAAAGATTTGGAAGCCCACCGATTTAGACCAAAGTTCCTCAGTGTGGTACATAGACATCTCTTCACATGGAAAACAAGATGATTTTACATGGCATGAAGATGGTCCACAGACACCACTTGCCCAGTATTTACCCCCTCCTGCTTCTCTTCCATCTGCCCTTTGCCCTGTCTTGTGAGACTCCTCAGCGCTCACCCTGCAGCCCTTGTCAACACACTCTCATCTCTACCTCTTACAGTGCCCCTTCCTGGTTCTTAATGCTGTCCTCCAATGGCTTCCTTCTCAGTATCCTTCTTTAACCACCACTCCACTTTAATTCCAGTCCAGTCCTCTGCCTCCTCCAGTCTCTCCTTCTACCTTAAAGAACGTCTTCTAAGACTTCTCTTTCCTCTCAGCATTCTAGTCTTTAAGAGTCACAGCCAGTCACAGCCTCAGCCTGCCTACAATCTCTCACCCCCTAGACACTTATTTTCCTACTTACACATGGAAATAGACAAATATTATGAAGATTGTTCAGAAGTGACTGAATCTCAAAAACTACTGCTTTAAACATAACGCGCAGTTCAGTTCAGTTCAGTTGAGTCGCTCAGTCGTGTCCGACTCTTTGCGACCCCGTGAATCACAGCACGCCAGGCCTCCCTGTCCATCACAAACTCCCAGAGTTTACTCAAACTCATGCCCATCGAGTCAGTGATGCCATCCAGCCATCTCATCCTCTGTCATCCCCTTCTCCTCCTGCCCACAATCCCTCCTAGCATCAGGGTCTTTTCCAATGAGTCAACTCTTCGCATGAGGTGGCCAAACTATTGGAGTCTCAGCTTCAGCATTAGTCCTTCCAATGAACACCCAGGACTGATAGCCTTTAGGATGGACTGGCTGGGTCTCCTTGCAGCCCAAGGGACTCTCAAGAGTCTTCTCCAACACCACAGTTCCAAAGCATCAATTTTTTGGCACTCAGCTTTCTTCACAGTCCAACTCTCACATCCATACATGACCACTGGAAAAACCATAGCCTTGACCAGATGGACCTTAATTGGCAAAGTAATGTCTTTGCTTTTTAGTATGGTCACTCTAAATGTGATGGCATATGATCAGAACTGGTGGAGAAACACGGGCTATATGTGAGGAGAGAAGAGGATGAAGAGATTTCTGTGGGCTTGGCCATTTAGGGAAACCTATCTGGAGAAGATGGGCTATGAGTTGGGTGTCAGCCACTGCCCTGTCATAGCTCTGTCTCAGCTGTCTCCAAAGGTCACCCAGATGTACTGAGTTATGCTGCCATTCCTCAGAACTTGCACATGCCAGTCTGTGTTTGTAGATGTTCTCCTGATACTCTTCATTGAAATACCTGGAAATGATAAACCCCTTGAGTATTCTGTGACAGTCCCTGTATCAGCCAGCTATTGCTGCATAACTACAATCACAAATATTTCAGTGTTCGCAATAAGCATTTATTTCTCACACACCATTAGTTTGCCTGGGGCTCAAATGAACTAGCTTGAGTTCAGCTAGAAGGCCCTCTTTCAAGTTGTAGGTTCACTGGGATTGGTTCCTTGCAATGGGCTAGGCTCTAGTCTCTCCCACATGGGTTAATTCTTGGGCCTAGGCTGAATAAGCAGAACCCAGGGGAAGCTCTTCTCATGAAGTTGGCAAAAGCATGAGAAGGAAAATAGAAACATGTGAGTTCTCTTAAGGCTTTGGTTCAAAATTGAACTTGTCCTGCTTCTTCCCCTATTCTGTGGTCCAAAGCAAGTCTCAAGGCCAAGCCCAAAAATCATGGCATAGGGAAACCCATTTTGCCTTTTGTAAGAGAAGATGCAAAACTACAGGCAAAGGGCATGGATACAGGGAGGGATGTAGAGCTGGGGCTAATTAAGCCAACTTCTGCTTATTTGGGCCTAAAATCAAGCAGGACCCTGTGGGGCTCCTGGGCACAAAAACCTTTTTGTATCCCCCGTTTCTTGTTTGTAGGAAATAGGCTTCATTCAGCCTTCATGACCTTCTGTGAGTTCCAAAGGGCAGGTTCAAACAGTTGCTAATCAGGGAACAAGGAGGAAGTGGGGACAAAGGAGATGTAGTAAAAAAAAACAATAGTGTGGCCTTGGGGCAGGATCCTGGTTCCCCCTCAAGGGATACTCATAACAGTATTTTTGAGGTCTTCTGCAGAACTAAAATCCCCAGCAAAGGGAAGATAACTACTTAATGAAGCATTCTTCATTTTATAGAGAAAGTCACAGTTTAATAACCTCAAGAATCACAAAACCCATCAGGACCACTAAACGCCAGACGATATCCAGACTGAATGAATGCAGGTCCTGCACACACCCTGATCCTTGTCAGCAAACCTGCCCCTTGACTACAAGACTTCTCACAAACACCTCCCCCCAGGTTGGGACACACAGTTTTGAGGACATTAGCCCACTGTGGTCCCCTTTGCCTGACAAAGCAATAAAACTGTTCTCTTCTGCTTTCCCCAAACTCTGTCTCTGAGATTCAGTTTGGTGCTGGTATACAGAGGCCCATTTTCAGTATCAGGCCCATAGAGCCCATCTATTTACATGGCCTCATTCTGCCTGGGTCTTGTCAGGACTCTTATTTTGCTATGCCTTTCTCTAAACCCCATTCCACAGCTCTTTCCATGCCAGAGAAGTTGGCTGCCAGAGGCCTGACTCCATCACCAGCTCCTTCCAAGAACTATACCTTTGTTTCTGATCCACTCCATGTCCCATGTAATTAATGTCCCAGGTAATAATGCTATCTGCACTTAACAATGATGATCAGCAATTTCCATAAGCCAAAAGTCAAGCCACTTCCCTAGCAGGGGTACAGTCTCTTTATTTCCTTGCGTATTGCTAAAAATTAGAGAGGGACAATTCTGTGGTGAATTCTACCTTCTCTCTTCCCTGAAGAGATTCTACCATATTTTCTGTTTACCCCACTTTTTTTTTTAATCTCAGACCCTCTTGGGCCCTCAGGCATCCCCAACTGGGTCCCCTGCATGCTCTAAGGCCAGTGCCATTTTATAAGGTATGTGTGTTTATAAGGTATGATCTGTTGGCACTTGGCCTCCATTCCTACCTCCTTCCATTGTGTCTCACTGTACTAAAAAATCCAGATAGCTAAATACTTTATCTCTCAGACTCCTTTGCAGCTAAACCTCTGTACATGAAAAGGTTTCACCAATGGGAAAGAATACATGAAGCAGAGATCATCATCTTCCTGCTTCTATACCTTGAAGCAAACATATGGAGTTTCTGGAGCACATTTCCAATGTTTATTTTGCATCTCTGGGGTGTCAAGAAGTGCACCAATGGTGGCTTCCTGGACCCTGCATAGTGTATTCCAGCAGCAGCCTCTGACCCTCCACCTTCCTAATCGTGACAGAGGTAGGATTTCTGAGGATTGGTCAGTTCTGTGATACCCTGGCAATCATTGCTCTTTGCCCAGCCCGACATCCCTGGGGACTCAGATAGTAAAAAATCCACCTGCAATGTGGGAAACCTGGGTTTGATCCCTGGGTCGGGAAGATCCCCTGGAGAAGGGAACGGCTACCCACTCCAGTATTCTGGCCTGGAGAATTCCATGGATGGAGGAACCTGCCAGGTTACAGTCCATGGGGTCACAAAGATTCGGACACAACTGAGTGACTTTCACACTTCACTCCAACAATATGCTAAGCACCTTATTCTCTGAACTCAAAACCTTTCTATTTAAATACTTTAAGGGGTTTCTGTTTCTAGCTGCTGCTGCTGCTGCAGCTAAGTCACTTCAGTCGTGTCCAACTCTGTGTGACCCCACAGACGTCAGCCCACCAGGCTTTGCCGTCCCTGAGATTCTCCAGGCAAGAACACTGGAGTGGGTTGCCGTTTCTTTCTCCAATGCATGAAAGTGAAAAGTGAAAGTGAAGTCACTCAGTCGTGTCCAACTCTGTGCGACCCCATGGACTGCAGCCTACCAGGCTCCTCCATCCATGGGATTTTCCAGGCAAGAGTACTGGAGTGGGGTGCCATTGCCTTCTTCACTGTTTCTAGTACTGAATCCCAATAGCTATAGCACGGTATCTCTCTTGGGCTTAAACTACAGTAGCAACCATATAAGTACCACAGATTTTCCAAAAAGAATATTTATTGCACCCCTATGAGCAGGGGTTTTCTAATAAATGCTGCCCAGACAGGATATTTTTACTCAGCTGAGCCAAGAACAAAAAAAGCAAATTCCTTCGGAGCTTTAGTCAGCAAAGAAGCAAGAATGCATCAACACCAGGCCTAAGGGAGCCAGCCTCAGGCTGCTCCCATCCCAACATCTTCCTTTCCTTCTGCTTGGCTGCACCTTGCCATGGGGCCTCCTTGGATGCCCTTGAACTCTCCAGGCTGATGCTAGGAGACACTAGACCGTTTCTGTCAGACCACATGGACAATGCCAAAGGTTAGTCACCACCCACAGATACTCCTCAGAAATTACAAGAACAGCTTCTCTGTAATAAAGACGGGCAAGGATGGGAGGGTGGAGAATGATTAATGGCCCCTTCATAGTTGATGGGAAGCAAGTGCGATCTGCATTTTGGGTATTGATATTTTCTCACACCACGACATTCCCACATGGTAGCAACCTGGGAGATAAAAACAACAGCCTTGTTTGGGGGAAAGAAGGGGGTCTGTGTTCTTCAGTTGCTTTGGAAGAGAGCATGCATTTCGGGAAGTGTTGCCATAGGGGGCCAAAGGCTCCCATGGTGTTTGGCAGAGTTGGAGGGTCTGGAAAGTCCAAAGGTGATATATTTAATAGGCGGCTCGTTTCCTTTCATCTTCATAGTAAGTGTCTAATCCCAAAGGCAAGACACAGCAGGTAAGATGAGATGAAGTCCCCATCAGACTTTGCGGCTGAAACTAAGAGGGGAGAAAGACTGAAAGCAGCAGCATGGGATTCAGCTTCTGTAAGAGGAACTGAAAGAAACACAATGAAGGGGGAGCTGATGGGGAAGAAGGAGACAAAAGAATAGAAGCCACAAAGCAGGAAAACGCTAGCAGGATGCAGACATGGGACTTATGTCCACAGGACGTCCATGGGGAGAAGGGAAGCACTCCAGTGAAGGGAGATGAAGCTGCAGAGGGAGACACAGGGCCATGAGGAAAGGCATTTCAAAATGTACCCTCTCCACAGCCACTCTAGCTGGAAGGCTTCTGAATATTGGGAGCCTAGATTAAAACAGGATGATTTTTTTTCAAGGCGAGAGACACAAAAATACCCACTAAACACTTCCTTGACACTAGCAAAATGCTTAGAGGTAAAAAGTAAGGCAAAATAATGTTTAGATTTTTATCCCCTGACTATAAAAGTTAACACATGTCTATTGCAGAAAATGCAATTATACAAGAAAAAACAAATATTCCACACGTCATACCATGAAGCTATAACTGCTTCTTTGCTATATTTTATTCTCTGTGCGGATCATTCTGAAAAAATGAGACACCCAGTATATGAAGCTATATAATCTCATTTCATCACTAAGTATTGTATTTTCCCATATCACTAAATATTTTAAAAACATTCTTTTGACTAAATTAATATTTCTTATATATAAAACTTTTGTAATTTTCTGATTATTTTAAGATAAATCCCTAAAAGCTGAATTATTATGTCAATGGGAATGTTTACCTCTAAAGTTCGTATGATTATTGTCAATGGTTTTGCAAAAAATTTGCATCAATTTCCACTCTTACCCCAATGTATAAAGGTGCACTTAAACTGCCTTTTGGTTTTTGCTTTAAAAAATCACCAATCTTGGGCAATGTGGTGCTATTTTGCATTTATGTGAAATAACCTGAGGTTTTGGTCCTTGTTCTGCTACATGTCTTTCAGAAAGTTTAGTTCACCTTTGCATGCCTCTGTCATTTTAGGAACACTTTAAGCTCCAATAGTCTTTGAAATTATATTTTCTTAACAAAGAAAAATAACAAAAACAGTGCCATAATTTATCCAATTAGTACAATATCAGGTATTAATACTAATATTAAATGAATGCATATGTTTATTTATGAAAGTCACTCAGTCGTGTTTGACTCTGCGACCCCATGGACTGTATAGTCCATAGAATTCTCCAGACCAGAATACTGAAGTGGGTAGTCTTTCCCTTCTCCTGGGGATCTTCCCAACCCAGAGATCGAACCCAGGTCTCCTGCATTGCAGGCAGATTCTTTACCAGCTGAGCCACAATGAGCGCATACATTACTAAAAATCTGTTAGGTATCTGTGGTTGGAAGAATTTGATACTCCTGAGAACAATCACTAGAATAAGCTATTAAGGGAGGGTTTTGCATCTGTTTTGTTCACTGTTACATCACCATGCCAAAATGCATGCTGGAAACATACTGGGTGGCTCTAAAACATATGTTGAATGAAAGAAAAAAGACATGATGAAAGTTTTATTAACTAGATATAGCCAACCAATATAGCCAGTATGCCTTTGGTCCACCTGAAGGTCATCAACAGCTTTGGTGGACAGTCCCCACACATACTGACAGATCCCAGACTCAGATACCTGGGTCTCTCTGCCTAAGGACTTTCTCTGGCCATAGTAAGTAGCAGTCTCTGTCCATGCAGGGCAAACTAGAAGTTCTGGGGAGCGAATACCCTCATGAGTAACTCTCAGTGAGGACTGAGAGCTGACAGATAAATACCCCAACTTCCTTGCCCCTTGGTGGGACAGTTCTGAGTTATGTTCTACACAATCTTTCAGAGAATCCTTAGCAGAACTGAACCCAGTTGCCACAGCAATAACCTCCTCAACATACCCTCTTTTCCTTGCTCCCTCCCTGTGCTTCCTGGGATCACCTTCCAAATCAATCACTTGCATCTAAATCCTCGTCTCAGAGCCTAGCTTTGGAGGAACTCAAACACGAAAGTTGATGTTTGCAAAATTATAAATGTATGATTTGAAAATATGTCCTCCTTTGTATGAGCAACACACACTCCATCATTTAACTTCCTAGAGGCAGAAAGAGTGGTAAACTCACTAAGTGATGTACGTGAGATTTTGTGACTCTGTGCGTGTCCAGAGTAGCCTTGGTCTCAAAGTTGATTTGAGAACAGCTGCCAGAAAAGAAGGCAGGCAGCTTATTATTTTAGAGAATTCAAATTGAAGAGTTAAATGCAGCTCTCAGCTAAAGATGAATCAGAATCTGTTTTCCTCTGCCCTGGGGAAGACCTTGGTACCAGGATGCCAATAATCACACGTCACCTGTGTGAGTTATTGGAACAAGGCAATGAAGGGTCATTTTTTTCTGAGTCCCTCCATCTGTTATCACAGTACTAAACACAAAGTACTTATAGGTCTTCAAGCAAGAGTGACTGCTTAAAGCACCATTTGGGTATTTGGGGACTACCATACAGCAAGTGGGGCCTCCCTGGTGGCTCAGATGTTAAAGAATCTGCCTGCAATGCAGGAAACCTGGTTTCAGTCTCTGGGTTGGGAAGATCCCCTAGGGAAGGAAATGGCAACCTACTCCCGTATTCTTGCCTGAAGAATCCTATGGACAGAGGAGGCTGGTGGGCTACAGTCCACGGGGTCGCAAAGAGTCAGACATGACTTAGCGACTTCAGACACAACTGAGTGACTAACACTTTCACATCACTTTCATACAGCAGGTGCAGAAACCACTGTATATCAGCCAGGATTTTATTGCAGATAACAGCATTCTAGCTAGGAAAAATGTGAAGGATACAGAGAATCTCTGAAAGGCCAGAGAACCAGTTTAAAGGCTATGTAGTAAAAAAAACAAAACAAACAAAAAAAAAACAATGCCACAAATTTCACCAAGAACTGGTTTGGTAGAGACACTCCTGCCACCTCCTGGGCAGCATCATAACAGCTGGCATCACCCACCCATTAATGCTGAATCTCTGCCTTACTGCTGCTGCCACCCTCAACCTTGTGGATTCATGCAGTAACACTGGCTGCTTCCACATCACCTCAGATGCTGCGCTGTGTGTGTTTGATTGGCTGAGCCCTAATCCCTACCTGCAAAGTGGGTTGGGAAAGTAAGAATCTTATCCATTGTGGGGCATTTTTGAAATACAAGAAATGTGTTTAAAGATGCTGGGTCTAAAAGGATCTCCACCACACTTCCTTTTCCATCACCCTCCAGTGCCCTCCCCTACTGCCATAACATCAGGTCCTGTCTCTGACTGCCTGTGAGCTCCAATTTATATCTGCTGTGCTGGTGGCCTCTTAATACAGGTTACATACTAAGCATCCTGTGAGACAGAAGAGGTTAGAGTAAGCGCCTCAAAGAGTGATAAAATTCCCAGGGGCCATGTGATCAGGGCCCCTGCATATGTTCAAGGACACACCCCTGCTACCACCCAGACCAGTGCTGTTCCAACACACATAGGATGAGAAACAAACACATGCCACACATGAAATTTACATTTTACTTGTTCCCAAATGTCAATGTATGGCAAAACCACTACAATATTGTAAAGTAATTAGCCTCCAATTAAAATAAATAAATTTATATTAAAAATTAAATAAAACCAAGTTGGCAATGAAAAAATAAATAAAAGTGGAAAAAAGTGAGATCTATTTTAGATCAACATTTTATTCAACCTAATGTATCCAAAAACATTATCTTTTCAACAGGCAATCAGTTTTGAATAAAATATATGATCTTTTTTTATATACTGACTCTTCAAAGTCCAGTGCAAACTGAATATTTATGGCAGATCACAATTCGGACTAACCACATTTCAAGGGCTTAAGAGCCTCATGTGGCTCATGGCTCCCATACTGGACAGTGCAGGACCCTTTGGAGATGGCAATGCTTGAATTGTGTCGTCCTCCTCTTCTTCAGCTGCAAGCCGCCTGCCATACTTGTACCCAGGGCAGCCCTTCGGAGAATAGACATTTATACAATGCACTGTTAAGAAGAGCTGCATAGCTCTGTTCAGGAGTTAAGCAGAAAAGTTTCTCACTCCTGGTCCTCAGTCATCCTGGCTCCATGAGCAGTCTATAACCCTTTGGTTTCTCTATTCTCACCCACTGTTAAGTACCACATGGACTAGGGACATGGGGGAGACAGGCAAGGCACCACCTCGGGTGTAAAACTTAAGAGGATGTAAAAAAACTCAATAATCAAGATAAATATTTTAGTACAATATTTCTATATTAAAATTAATGCAAAAATTCATGACGAAGATAATATCAAAATTTTAAATAACAGGCTCCACTAGGGTTGAGATTGGGACCAGGTGAGGAGGGTGAGTGGTGCAAGTATAAGGACTGTTCTTCCTCTTTCCTTTGCCTCAAGTGGCTCTCAATGTCATTAGACAATGGGGCCACTTTTCCAGCACTTCCCTAAGTTTTTGATATATACTGCTGGGTAATAAAATAAATGAATGAGCAAAAATAAGTCCTTTCTGAATAAAAAAAGTTCTTTATTATTTAGGCTCAAATTCAATTTTAATGAAAAGCAGTAATGTATTGCTTTGACACAATTACAATGAAGACCTCACTGGAATTTTTTTTAACTTGACAAATTGATTCCAGAGTTTACATCGAAGAATAAGCAGGTGAGAATAGTGAACAGTGAACAAGAACATATTAAAAAAAAAGAGTTGTTTTTATTGTGTGCAAAAATTTAAAAAGCAAGACCTGTCTGGTTTCTGCTTCTTGGCTGGGCAGCCCTCAGCCGGGGCTCCCACACAGTCAGGCCCCAGCAGCAGCTCTTCAGATCACAGCAGCAGATCAGACCACAAGGGAGCCCTCTCCACTCCCAGATTTGCTCTTATCAGTTAAGAAGTAGTTAAATAGTCAGCACAAGCCTTGAAGGGGGATAAAAGGAAAAGAATGTTCCCAAAGTACAGCCTGTGCCCTGAGGAGCTTGTGAAACCATAAGGCAAATGCCAACATTCTCACTAACAGATCTTTAATCTCTCTCTCCCACCCCTAGACCACACCCAGGACCTGGCCACCTTGTCCGAGCCCCTCTTCTAGCAGGATCTATTAGGTCACTTCCATGGCTGCCAACTCTACTACTCATCTTTATCTCTGCTCGTAATACCCTGTGCTCTCCCTCACCTCACTCTCTCACTCACACGTCCCACATGTGTCCTCACTCCCCTCTTTCTTGGTTCATCTGTCCCAATCAGTCCATTTGTTTCTCTTTCTTCCTTTCCTATCACCCATGATGCATTTGCATTCACAAACACACATTTGCCAAAATTCTCTACTACGGGGTCCCCTTTCTGCAAAGAGTAGCTTGGGGTGGAGGGTCTGGAGGCTGAGAAAGGGGCCTCCACTGGGCACCTACCAGGCTGGAAGCTTAATGAGCTGGACTGTCTGGGCATGTGCAGGGAGGGCTGTGTGAGAGCAGAGGCCTCATCAGATCAATGGAACTCTCTCAGCTGCTGAGAACCATATGCATCCTTGGGTTGTGTATGAGGGTGCTGGTGCTGAGCTGCCTTGTCAAAGGATTTCAGTGACAGGAAAGGGCCTCTAAGAATCAACCCAGCAGAACTTTGAAACTGAAAATTCAGTACCACTCTGTCAGTGAAAGGCCAGGTCCCAGTGTCCAAAGGTCACACCACATCCTCATTTTCCCAACACTTGAGATAGAGATGGAACAGGAGACAAAGAGTTAACTCTGTCCTATAGATGGTGTCTTAGTCCACTCAGGCTGATATAACAAAACACCAGAGACTGTGTGGCTTATAAACATAAATTTATTTCTCACAGTTGTGGAGGTTGAGAAGTCCAAGATCAAGGTACCAGCAGATTCAGTGTCTGTTGAGAGCCCACTTCCTAATTCACATGGCCATCTTCTATGTCTTCACAAGTTGGAAGAGGCAAGGGGGGTTTCTGCAGCCTCTTTTATAAAGGCACTAATCTCATTCATAAGGGTTTTGCTCTTCCCAAAGGCCCCATCTCCTAATACCATCACATTGACAGTTACGGTGAGAAATAGATTTAAGGGACTAGATCTGATAGACAGAGAGCCTGATGAACTATGGACGGAGGTTCGTGACATTGTACAGGAGACAGGGATCAAGACCATCCCCATGGAAAAGATATGCAAAAAGGCAAAATGGTTGTCTGAGGAGGCCTTTCAAATAGCTGTGAAACAAAGAGAAGCGAAAAGCAAAGGAGAAAAGGAAAGATATTCCCATTTGAATGCAGAGTTCCAAAGATAGCAAGGAGAGATAAGAAAGCCTTCCTCAGCGATCAATGCAAAGAAATAGAGGAAAACAATAGAATGGGAAAGACTAGAGATCTCTTCAAGAAAATTAGAGATACCAAGGGAACATTTCATGCAAAAATGGGCTCAATAAAGGACAGAAATGGTATGGATCTAACAGAAGCAGAAGATATTAAGAAGAGGTGGCAAGAATACACAGAAGAATTGTACAAAAAAGATCTTCATGACCCAGATAATCACAATGGTGTGATCACTCACCTAGAGCCAGACATCCTGGAATGTGAAGTCAAGTAGGCCTTAGAAAGCATCACTACAAACAAAGCTAGTGGATGTGATGGAATTCCAGTTGAGCTATTTCAAATCCTGAAAGATGATGCTGTGAAAGTGCTGCACTCAATATGCCAGCAAATTTGGAAAACTCAGCAGTGGCCACAGGACTGGAAAAGGTCAGTTTTCATTCCAGCCCCAAAGAAAGGCAATCCCAAAGATTGCTCAAACTACCGCACAATTGCACTCATTTCACAAGCTAGTAAAGTAATACTCAAAATTCTCCAAGCCAGGCTTCAGCAATATGTGAACCGAGAACTTCCAGATGTTCAAGCTGGTTTTAGAAAAGGCAGAGGAACCAGAGATCAAATTGCCAATATCCACTGGATCATCGAAAAAGCTAGAGAGTTCCAGAAAAACATCTATTTCTGCTTTATTGACTATGCCAAAGCCTTTGACCGTGTAGATCACAATAAACTGTGGAAAATTCTGAAAGAGATGGGAATACCAGACCACCTGACCTGCCTCTTGAGAAACCTATATGCAGGTCAGGAAGCAACAGTTAGAACTGGACATGGAACAACAGACTGGTTCCAAATAGGAAAAGGAGTACGTCAAGGCTATATACTGTCACCCTGCTTATTTAACTTATATGCAGAGTACATCATGAGAAACGCTGGGCTGGAAGAAGCACAGGCTGGAATCAAGATTGCTGGGAGAAATATCAATAACCTCAGATATGCAGATGACACCACCCTTATGGCAGAAAGTGAAGAGGAACTAAAAAGCCTCTTGATGAAAATGGAAGAGGAGAGTGAAAAAGTTGGCCTAAAGCTCAACATTCAGAAAACTAAGATCATGGCATCTGGTCCCATTACCTCATGGGAAATAGATGGGGAGACAGTGGAAACAGTGTCAGACTTTATTTTTGGGGGCTCCAAGATCACTGCAGATGGTGATTGCAGCCATGAAATTAAAAGACGCTTACTCCTTAGAAGGAAAGTTATGACCAACCTAGATAGCATATTAAAAAGCAGAGACATTACTTTGCCAACAAAGGTCCATCAAGTCAAGGCTATGGTTTTTACAGTGGTCATGTATGGATGTGAGAGTTGGACTGTGAAGAAAGCTGAGTGCCGAAAAATTGATGCTTTTGAACTATGGTGTTGGAGAAGACTCTTGAGAGTCCCTTGGACTGCAAGGAGATCCAACCAGTCCATCCTAAAGGAGATCAGTCCTGGGTGTTCATTGGAAGGACTGATGCTGAAGCTGAAACTCCAATAGTTTGGCCACCTCATGCGAAGAGTTGACTCATTAGAAAAGACCGTGATGCTGGGAGGGATTGGGGGCAGGAGGAGAAGGGGACAACAGAGGATGAGATGGCTGGATGGCATCACCGACTCAATGGGCATGAGTTTGAGTGAACTTCGGGAGTTTGTGATGGACAGGGAGGCCTGGCGTGCTGTGATTCATGGGGTCGCAAAGAGTCAGATACGACTGAGCGACTGAACTGACTGACTGACTGATATGGTGGTGGGGTGGGGGGCAGGTGGCACTAGTAGTATTAAATAACTCGCCTGTCAGTGCAGGAGACATAATAGACACGGGTTGGAGCCCTGGATAGGGAAGATCCCCTGGAGGAGGGCATGGCAACCCACTCCAATATTCTTGCCTGAAGAATCCCCATGGACAGAGGAGCCTAGCAGGCTACAGTCCATGGGGTTGCAGGGAGTCAGACATGACTTAAGTGACTTAGCACACACGTGGACACAAAGACTGAGACCATAGCAGACAGGTACTCATTGTCTTCCTTTCTCCTTTTAAGACAAGGGGGCTTTTCCTTTGGGAGTAGTCTCTGGCTTCCAGCTTCCTGGTCTTTGAAACTGTACTCTGGCATTCTGGCTTCTCTTCAGTAAGTATCCCAGGCCCATAGGCACAAAAACTTGTGGTTGCAGCTTGGACCTCCTCTGACCTCAATGACTAGGACCCTGGGAGTAAGACCCTGTGTTCACAGATGGACCCTATCCCTCTCAAGCTGTACTCATGAGAATGCCCCAAGGGTTCTGCCATGCTGCCTCCTCCCAGTCCCCTTTATTTTCTCCCCAGTTCCTCCCTCTGCTACTCTTCTCCTTGTACCAGACTCTGTGACACAGCCTTGATGGTCTGGGTACCTTTCTGCCTCACCCACAGTCAAGGCAACAATAGTACTAAAATTAAAAGTTTATCCAAGAACAACTGCTAGTTAACATATAAGCTGCGTACTTTTTGGGAAGAAAATGTCACTAATTTGTTAAACGGGTCTTTTTGGTCTCACAGGATTCATCTTCCATTGTCCTGCATTCCCCCAAAGACGAATGGAACTTTTCAGAACTAAGAACTTTCTAAGCCCTTTGCTAGTCCTTTCCTATTCCATCAAAACTTCCCTATCATGTCTTCACAACATCAGGACTTTACACAGAGCCTTATCAACTAATTAATAAAGCAATGATTTTATTTTTTAATTCTTTTTATTTATTTAATGAATTTATTTGGCTGTACCAGGTCTTACTTGTGGCATATGGGATCTTAGTTCCCTGACCAGGGATCGAACCCAGGCACCCTGCATTGGGAGCATGGAGTCTTAGCCACTGGGTCACCAGGGAAGTCCCAAAGCAATGATTTTCAAGTTGATCTGTATGAACATTTGATGTGAGTTTCTTACCTATATATAAAATGCTTACACTATTTAAAAAGCCAACACATTCCAGTAGTTACAAACAAGATAGCACTGCCATTAATATGCATAAATCATAGCAAATTTTTTGGATCTATCTCCTAAAGCAAAGGAAATAAAAGCAAAATAAACAAATGGGACCTAATTAGACTTAAAAGCTATTGCACATTAAAGGAAACCATCAACAAAATAAAAAGACAACATACTGAATGGGAGAAAGTATTTGGTAATGATATGACTGATAAAGGGTCAATATCCAAAATATACAAAACAGCTCACACAAGTCAATATCAAAAAAAATACGTGACCCAATTAAAAAATGGACAGAAGTTCTGAATAGACATTTTTCCAAAGAAGACATAGATGGCCAACAGGTACATGAAAAGATCCATATCACTGTTAATCATCAGAGAAATGCAAATTAAAACCACAATGAGATATTGCTTCACATCTGTTAGAATGTCTATCATCAAAAAGAACACAAATAACAAATGTTGGTGAGGATGTGGATAACCCTAACCCTCATGCACCGTTGGAGAGAACATAAATTGGTGCAGCCACTGCGGAAAACAGTATGGACACTTCTCAAAAAACTAAATCTGCCACATGACCCAGCAATTCCACTCCTGGGTATATACCCTAGAGAAACAAAAACACTAACTCAAAAAGGTACATGCAGAATGGTGTTTCAGAGACCTAGTCTGCTATCACCTCGGTCTGCTGGCTTTCCTGTTCCTGATATCAACACCTCATCTCTCAGTTTTTTGGCCTGTCATCAGCAAGCAAATTGAACTTGGACTCGATGGAAAGGAGGAACACTAAGAGATGTAGAGATGGGTTGGCAAGAAGGGATATCACTGTGAAGACTGAGAGGACAAAAGGCACGAAAAACAAACCAGAAACCCAGACGGTATTTCATGCATGGGGTTTGTAAGGAAGGAGACAACTGTCGCTACTCACACGACCTCTCTTGACAGTCCATATGGTGTAGTGTGCAAATATTTTCAGCAAGGGTATTGTATTTATGGAGACCACTGCAGATATGAACATAGCAAGCCACTGAAACAGGAAAAAGCAGCTGCTATAGATCTAACTGCAAAGTCATCCCTTGCTGCTTCCTCAAGTCTCTCATCAGTTGGACCGACTGTTGAAATGAATATGGGTGAGGCTGAGTCAAGAAATTCAAACTTTGCAATTGTAGGAGCCGGTTCAGAAGACCGTGAATGCCATCAAATTTGTTCTGGGGCAGCCCTACTGTGGCCAGACTACCCCTTCCTCTGCTGAAGGCCCCCTGCAGGGCTCAGTGACCAAGGAAGACTCGGAGAGGGAGCAAAGTACAGTGGACACCAAGAAGCAGCTCTGCCCCTACGCTATGGTGGGGGAGTGCTGCTATGGGGAGAACTGCATGTATCTGCATGGAGACACGTGTGACATGTGCGGGCTGCAGGTCCTCCATCCCGTGGATGCCGCCCAGAGGTCACAGTATATAAAATGCTGCATCAAGGCCCATGAGAAGGACATGGAGCTCTCATTCATGGTGCAACACAGCAAGGACATGGTGTGTGGCATCTGCATGGAGGTAGTCTACGAGAAAGCCAACCCCAGTGAGCGCCGCTTTGGTATCCTCCCTAACTGCAACCACAACTACAGTCTCAAGTGTATTCGCAACTGGAGGAGTGCTAAGCAATTTGAGAGCAAGATGATAAAGTCCTGCCTAGAATGCCAGATCACATCTAACTTTGTCATTCAAAGTGAGTACTGGGTGGAGGAGAAAAAAAAGAGAAGCAGAAACTCATTCAGAAATACAAGAAGGCAATGAGCAACAAGGCCTGCAGGTATTTTGATGAAGGCCATGGGAGCTGCCCATTTGGAGGGAATTGTTTTTACAGGCACGTGTACCCTGATGGCTGTCGAGAGGAGCCACAGAGACAGAAAGTGGGAACATAAAGCAGATACTGGGCCCAATGAAGGAACGACTTCTGGGAGCTCATTGAAGACAGACAGAATGGCAACCCTCTTGACGACAAAGAGGACGTTGTCACCTTTGAGCTGGGTGAGACGTTGCTTATGCTTTTGGCTGCAGGTGGGGACAACAACCTGACAGACTCTGAAAACAAGTGCGACTTGTTTCACGATGAGCTGCAAGACTTTTATGACTTGGATCTATAGCAGCTTGGTGGGGCGCATGAACTGGTCTGCCAAGCCTCAGATGGCAGCGGGCCTCAGGGGCAGCGGCCATGCCTGGGTCACTCTCCTAGGCAGGCCTCTCAACTCCAGGTGCTCTCATAATCATTTTTACCCAGAGCCTGTCTTCTCAACCCCCCACCTTTCCCTAAGGAGTATTTTGTTTTCTCTGTTTAAAAAAGTTACAAAAATAAATCTGAAAGTTAGTTTTCTTGTAACATGAATTTAACTGTCAGACAGTTAGTGTAGGTTTGTCGCTTCATGTTTTCCACCAGATTCACACAGTTCGCGGGTAGCATTTCTGGATTTCCAGGACTCACTTTTGAGGACCCTGGGTTTAGAAGTAACAGGACTGGCTCCTGCTCTGGGGGTCCAGGAATCAGGGTGATAGGTGAAGGATCTGAACTGTAGCAAGTAGCCTCCTTCTGCTCTAGACTTGGGAAGCGTGTACTTGGTTTCTGGTGAAATCTGCACATCTGGGTTTTCTGTCTGGTCCCTATCCTGTCATCCCCCGCCCTGTGCACTCGTCCTGTGGTTTTTGGTCTCTTGTTTGATTGCACACAAGTAATACTACTGGGTAACCAGAACCAGGTATGAATGTATTAGAGATTTTTACCGTGTTTAGTGTGATAGGAAAATTGTGAAATAACACATATAAAAGATTGGAGTGGAAGAAAATAATGCAGGGTTGGAAGCTGACTCCCCAAGGCTGATGGAGTTTGGATGTGTGAGTGCGTGACAAGCTTCTCATCCTTGCATAGATGCAGTGTTTGTAGCCTTAGTGAAAAAATTCGGTTTAGTGGTTTCAGCCTCGTGTGGCAAATAGATCTTAAAGGAGAAAACAGTTTATTGGTAGCTGTTAATAGAGCAATGCTAGCTCTGTCTATATAAATAGAGAAATGGGCTTAGCCACAGAAGTGCAAACTATATGGTTATCCCATGTATTAATACAACCTAGGGCTTGAGTCCCAGAGAAGGCAATGGCACCCCACTCCAGTACTCTTGCCTGGAAAATCCCATGGATGGAGGAGCCTGGTAGGCTGCAGTCCATGGGGTCGTGAAGAGTCAGACATGACTGAGCTACTTCACTTTCACTTTTCACTTTTATGCATTGGAGAAGGAAATGGCAACCCACTCCAGTGTTCTTGCCTGGAGAATCCCAGGGATGGGGTCACACAGAGTTGGACACAACTGAAGTGACTTAGCAGCAGCAGGGCTTGAGTCCACAGTTGTGTTTAATGTTATATAACAACAGACTTGTTCCAAATAGGAAAAGGGGTACATCAAGGCTGTATATTGTCACCCTGCTTATTTAACTTACATGCAGAGTACATCATGAGAAACGCTGGGCTGGAAGAAGCACAGGCTGGAATCAAGATTGCTGGGAGAAATATCAATAACCTCAGATATGCAGATGACACCACCCTTATGGCAGAAAGTGAAGAGGAACTAAAGAGCCTCTTGGCGAAAGTGAAAGAGGAGAGTGAAAAAGTTGGCTTAAAACTCAACATTTAGAAAACTAAGATCATGGCATCTAGTCCCATCACTTCACGGCAAATAGTTGGGGAAACAATGGAAACAGTATCAGACTTTATTTTTTAGGCTCCAAAATCACTGCAGATGGTGATTGCAGCCATGAAATTAAAAGACGCTTACTCCTTGGAAGCAAAGTGATGACCAACCTAGATAGCATATTAAAAAGCAGAGACATTACTTTGCCAACAAAGGTCCATCAAGTCAAGGCTATGGTTTTTCCAGTGGTCATGTATGGATGTGAGAGTTGGACTGTGAAGAAAGCTGAGCACTGAAGAATTGATGCTTTGGATCTATGGTGTTGGAGAAGACTCTTGAGAGTCCCTTGGACTGCAAGGAGATCCAGCCAGTCCATCCTAAAGGAGACAGTCCTGGGTGTTCACTGGAAGGACTGATGCTGAAGCTGAAACTCCAACACTTTGGCCACCTCATGTAAAGAGTTGACTCGTTGGAAAAGACCCTGGTGCTGGGAGGGATTGGGGGCAGGAGGAGAAGGGGACAACAGAGGATGAGACGGCTGGATGGCATCACCGACTCGATGGACATGAGTTTGGGTAAATTCTGGGAGTTGGTGATGGACAGGGAGGCCTGGCGTGCTGCAATTCATGGGGTCGCAAAGAGTCGGACACGACAGCGACTGAAGTGAACTGAGGGCTTAAGTACACAGTTGTGTTTAATGTTGTATGATCTCCTAGAATTCTCAGTCCAGGCACATTTTGGCAAAACTTTGTCCTCATCTGAGGGGTTTCTTGTCAGGTTTTTGTGTTCCTTTTTTGTGGGTATTTGCCTCATTCCATCCCCAAGTTTTGCAGCTAGACAGTGTGATTCAAAACTATGTTCTAATGTGTTTCCTGTAGAGGAGTCATTGCTTGACTATAGTCATTATTATAGTAAGTCAGGCTTTTCCACTAAAAGGGGAAACAGAGAGTGGTAATTCACAAGATAAGCTAATGTTAAATTGTTAGAAGAATTCATCGATTGGAAATTTTAGCTTTGTGTTTTGTTGTTCTCTTTCGTGAAAATAACTTGGAGGTGCCCCAGATGTGTCCATCTACTGCTCTGATGCCTCGGATATCACTCATTCTTTTCACTTTAAGAAAAAAAGAAAACAGTAATTGTTGCAGAGGTCTCTGTATTTTGCAGCTGCCTTTTTGTAAGATGCACTTTTTCCAAATAAAACAATTTTTAACTCTCCCCACAAAAAAAGATACATGCAACCCCAATACTCATAGCAGCATTACTTACAATTGCTAAGATATGGAAGCAGCCTAAGTGTCCATCAACAGATGAATGGACAAAGATGTGATATATATATTTACACACATTGTTCAGCCATCAGTTCAGTTCAGTTCAGTCGCTCAGCTGTGTCCAATTTCTTTGTGACCCCATGGACTGCAGCATACCAGGCTTCCCTGTCCATCACCAACTCCCAGAGCTTGCTCAAACTCATGTCCATCAAGTCAGTGATGACATCCAAACATCTCATCCTCTGTTGTCCCTTTCTCCTCCTGCCTTCAATCTTTCCCAGCATCAGGGTGTTTTCCAATGAGTCAGTTCTTCACATCAGGTGGCCAAAATATTGGAGCTTCAGCATCAGTCCTTCCAATGAATATTCAGGGTCGATTTCCTTTAGGATTGACTCGTTTGATCTTCTTGCAGTCCAAGGGATTCTCAAGAGTCCAACAACACAGTTCAAAAGCATCAATTCTTCGGCACTCAGCTTTCTTTATGGTCCAACTCTCACATCCACACATGACTACTGGAAAAACCATAGCTTTGACTACATGGACTTTTGTTGGTAAAATAATGCCTCTGCTTTTTAATATGCTATCTAGGTTTGTCATAGCTTTTCTTCCAAAGAGCAAGCATCTTTTAATTTCATGGCTGCAGTTGCCATCTGCAGTGATTTTGGAGTCCAAGAAAATAAAGTCTGTCACTGCTTCCATTGTTTCCCCAACTATTTGCCATGAAGTGATGGGACTGGATGCCACGATCTTCATTTTCTGAATGTTGAGTTTTAAGCCAGCTTTTTCACTCTCCTCTTTCACTTTCATTAAGACGCTGTTTAGTTCCTCTTCACTTTCTGCCATAAGGGTGGTGTCATCTGCATATCTGAGGGTATTGATATTTCTCCCAGCAATCTTGATTCCAGCTTATGCTTCATGCAGTCTGGAGTTTTGCATGATGTACTCTGCATATAAGTTAAATAAGCAAGGTGACAATATACAGCCTTGACATACTCCTTTCCCAATTTGGAACCAGTCTGTTGTTCCATGTCTGGTGTTAACTGTTGCTTCTTGACCTGCATACAGATTTCTCAGGAGGCTCTTGCCTTGGGAACCCCATGAACAGTAGGAAAAGGCAAAAAGAAATGACATTGAAAGATGAACTCCCCAGGTTGGTAGGTGCCCAATATGCTACTGGAGAAGAGTGGAGAAATAGCTCCAGAAGGAATGAAGAGGCTGAGCCAAAGTGAAAACAAGGCCCAGTTGTGTATGTGACTGGTGATGGAAGCAAAGTCCGATGCTGTAAAGAACAATACAATAGAAACCTGGAATGTTACATCCATGAATCAAGGTAAATTGGTTGGTCAAACAGGAGATGGCAAGAGTGAACATTGACATTTTAGGAATCAGTAAACTGAAATGGACCAGAATGGGCGAATTTAATTCAGATGACCATTATATCTACTACTGTGGGCAAGAATCCCTTAGAAGAAATGGGTTAGTCCTCATAGTCAACAAAAGAGTCCAAAATGCAGTACTTGGGTGCAATCTCAAAAACAACAGAATGATCTCTGTTCGCTTCCAAGGCAAACCATTCAATATCATAGTAATCCAAATCTGTGCCCCAACCACTAATGCCAAAGAAGCTGAAGTTGAACAGTTCTATGAAGATCTACAAGACTTTATAGAACTAACACCAAAAAGAGATGTCCTTTTCATCATAGGGGACTAGAACGCAAAAGTAGGAAGTCAAGAGATACCTGGAGTAATAGGCAAGTTTTGCCTTGGAGTACAAAATGAAGCAGGGCAAAGGCTAAAAGAATTTTGCCAAGAGAATGCACTAGTCATAGCAAACACTTTCTTCCAACAACTACTCAGCCATAAAAAAGAATAAAATTTTGCCATTTGCAACAACGTGGGTAGACTTGAAGAATATTATGCTAAGTGAAGTAAGTGAGAGAATGACAAATACTGTATGATAACACATATGTGGAATCTAAAAAATAAAACTAGTCAGTCCAAAAAAAAGAAACAAACTCACAGATACAGAAAACTAGTGGTTACCATTGAGGTGAGGGAAGATGGGAGGGGCAAACAGGAGTGGGATTAAGAGGTACAAACTATCACACATAAAATAAATAAGCTACAAGGATATACTGTACAACACAGAGAATATAGCCAATATTTTATAATATCTATAAATGGAGTATAAACTTTTAAAACTGTGAATTTTCTTACAAAGTAAGAATGGACTTTTCTTACAGAGTAGGATTTACAAACTGAAATAAAAATATAAAGTAAGATCATTTCTTAGGCAAAACACAAAACCTAAAAATGATTCATAGTCTCTTCCCAAGTAATGGGTCAGGCTGCCTCTTGCATGTTACTGTGGGAACACTCACCATTTAATGACCCACAGAAAACCTGACTGTAGGGTTTACACAAGGTGTTGTATGTACATCTGTAACTTACATGATACATCCAACTATAGCCCAATTTAAAAAAAACACATTCCAATAGTTATACAAAAAATGGCACCACCATTAACATGCAGGTTGGACATATCTCTTGGCAAACTTTAGTGCCTTATTGCTGTCCCTAAGAGTTTATTTGAACTTCTTGTGAAAGAGTCCTTGATTAGAAAGTGAATGCCTAATGAGAGACTTAAAAACTCCCCAGTCCTATACACATTTGCTCACATGCCCAGGGAGACAGACAGCTGAGCCTGGGTGCTTTGCACTCAAAAGCTTGTCACAAAAGTACACGTGAACACCAAGAATTAAAGCAGTGTGTTTCAGGAATAATCACTGAAAATGAAAATTCACTTTGGGGTTTTTCTTTTCTGCACTTCATTAGTGTGACTCTCATCTGGACAGTTAGGAGCATCCACGTTGCCTTGAGGACTACTGAAGATGGAATGCAGAGAGAAGATGCTCAGATACTACTGTTCAAAATAAGAACCTGAAGCCCTCAGGAAAAACAACAACAATAACAACATCATTTTGAAGGCGAAAGCAGGACTGGTAGAAAAGAAAGTCTCTTGACAGTAAAAGAAGGGCAGTTTTCAGCCTACTCACAAAGGTAGTTTTGTTACTGCAGTACAGCCTATCCTATCTTGACTAATGTAATATTTGGTGATAGAGGGCAAAGAGCTTACCGCAAGCAAGAGGCAGATGTCTATAAATGTTGCCTGATGAAAGTGTGCTCGAAAGTGATAAGGTAGCTTTTACAAGAGTATAACCTCACCTCAAAGTCAGGCACCTCAATTCATGAAGCTGCACAAAAGAACTTAGTCCAAAAAAAAAAAAGAAAAAGAATATTCTTCCTTTCAGATTTTTTCTTTTTTGTGTGTGGCTCAAAATTTATCTGTCATTTGTTATTTAACATTCCTTCACACAATTTAAATAGAAGGTAGGTACTATTACAAAGCACAAAGCCAAGGAAGGCCAAAGGATAAAATCAACCCCCTTTTGTCCTCAAAATTTACTATCAGATCGGAAGAAATTCGTAAAACCCTACAGCTAGCTCTTTATGCATATCATGAGTCTATTTTTTTCTTCTACAATGAATTTTACTGGCTTTGAGTCTCTTCAGACAGGTAAAAAACACTATAAGAGACCGTGTAGTTTTCCTGATCAAATGTGCATGGATTATAGAATGTTCCAGCACTTTGGAATGCACTTTGTTTGAACTTTAAACTCATTTCAGTTTCTGGTTTTACTATCAGTTTTTTTCCCTCCATCTAATTTTCTCTAGGTTTCTACTCTGTTCAGGGAACAATTGAGAAGTTGGTATGCAGTTAAAATTAAAACCTGCCACTTCCCGCATAAAATATGTAAATAGTGCAATGCAGTTTGCATTTTTAAAGACAGCAACTCCAAAGTCTTTTAAGTAGTCTAAGAAAAACCAGGGATTAATTTAACCCAGTGACCTCCAACCCTTCACATTCCACAGGATTTTTATTCTAATTAATGGGAAGGATTAAACATCTACATGTTTGACTTCCTTCTAATATCTGCCATTCAGTTGACTTATTATCTGCATATGGCTGAATGAGTCCCTTAATCTCATTCTTCAATTTCTATGAAAAGCAACCAAAATGGAAAATTTCTTCTGACTCCTACCTTGGAAAAGAATGTACTGGTCAGCATTATCAGAATCAGACTGTGGGGAAGTAGGTTGGGCCCCACTTTATAGTTATCTTGACTCTTGGATGTCTAGTTGACACACTAGAGCCTCAGGTAGATGCTATAGACCTGTGAGACTGTTGAGGGACTTTATCATTTTGCTGATATGGTTTTCTGCAATTAAAATTATTATAATATGTCATTTTAAAGTAATGGGAATAAATGCATTTTGTTAACTGATATGCATAAACACTAATGTCTATTCCTACATTTCCTCAAGTCTTCCAAATTTCTAGGGTCACTCTATTCTTTAATATCAAATGTTTTGAGCTCCTGAATTATTCAGGTTAAACTACACTATGCTACAGAAATGAATTAATTACAAATTCTAATAGAGATTATTTCTCATTCATAACAAAATTCACTGTAGGTATTTGAGTTGAAAGGCTCTCCCTGGTGGCTTCTCTTTAAGCAGTGATTCAGGGGGTCCAGGTTCCCTATTAAGCCTATCATCCCCTATATGCTTTCTTTAAAATTTATTTTTAATTGGAGGATAATTGCTTTACAATGTTGTGTTGGTTTCTGCCATACAACAACATGAATCAACCATAAGTATACACATGTCGCCTCCTTCTCGAACCTCCCTATATGCTTTGGATCCTCTAAATGTAGCTGACCAACGAATACAATGAAAGAAGAGCACATAGGATGGTTTAGGGGCCTATGATACCTACAGCTACAGCAAACAATAAACACAACTTAACTCCTAGCCAGATAAAACATAAAACCTCACACTAGAGGCCAAGTTACCTCAGTTCTTTTTACTCATTACATCATGTCTGACTTTCTACAAATAATTACAAGGCATTCCAAAAGACAAAAAAAAAGTCTAAAAGATAAACCAAGCATCAGAATCAGACTCAGATATGGCAGAGATTTTGCAATTATCAGACTGGGAATTTAAAGCAACTATGATTAATATACTAAAGGTTCTAATGGCAAAAGTGGATAACATGCAAGAGCAGATGGAAATGTAAGCAGAGAGACAGAAATTCTGAGAATCAAAAGGAAATACTGGAAATCAAAAACACTAACAGAAATGAAGAATGCCTTTGATGGGCTCAGCAACAGATTAAATATGACTGAGGAAGGAATCAATGATAGGTTAATAGAAACTTCTAAAACTGAAATACAAAGAGAAAAAAAATTAAAAGAGCACAATATTCAAGAACTACAGGATAATTACAAAAGTGTCATATATGCATAATAGAAATACCAGATGGAGTAGAAAGAGAAGAAATATTTGAAATAATAATGACTGAGAATTTTCTAAAATTAATGACAGACACCAAACCACAGATTCGAGAAGCTCAGAGAGCACCCAAAAAGACAAATATTAAAAAATCTATAGCTAGACATGTTGTTGCTCAGCCGTGTTCGACTGTTTGTAACCCCATGGACTGTACAGTCCATGGAATTCTCCAGGACAGTCTACTGGAGTGGGTAGCCTTTCCTTTCTCCAGGGGATCTTCCCAACCCAGGGATCGAACCCAGGTCTCCTGCATTGCAGGAGGATTCTTTACCAGCTGAAGCAGATTCCCTGGTGGCTCAGATAGTAAAGTGTCTGCCTGCAATGCGGGAGACCCAGGTCTGGGAAGATCACACATGCCTCAGAACAACTAAGCCTGTGCACCACAGTTACTGAGCAGGTGCTCTAAAGCCCAGGAGCTGCAACTATTGAGCCCATGTGCCACAACTACTGAAGCCTGAATGCCCTAGAACCTGTGCTCCTCAACAAGAGAAGCCACCGTAATGAGAAGCCCATGCACTGCAACTAGAGAAAAGCCTGCAGAGCAACGAAGACAGCACAGCCAAAAATAAAAATAAATAAATATTTACAAAAAGAAATTGAAGGAGTTGATTGCCAGTAGACCTACCTTGTAAGAAATGTTAAAAAAAAAAAGTTATTCTAAAACAAGAAAAATGATATAGCTCAGAAAGGCAGAATTACATAAAGAAGAGTGCAATAGAAAGAATAAAGGTAAAATAAAATATTTTTATTTTTCTAATTGTTAATTAACCTAATACACAACAGTTCATAATAACTGTAAGCAGCAATGTATTCAGCAAATATAGCTTACAAATAAATGAAATGAGTAACTGCAAGGTTATAAGGGATGGGAGGGAGGAACTGTGAATACTCTGTTAGAATGTACTTATACTACTGTGCAGTGGTATAGGGTTATTTGAAAGTTGACGTGGAATAGCTGTATATGTTGAAAACTCTAGACCAACCACTAAGTAGAAGTTATAAAAAAAGAAGTACAATTGATACACTAAGAGAAAAGAGAAAATGGAATCATAAAAAATGCTCAATTAAAACAACAGAAGACAGAAAAAGTACAAGATCAAACAAACAAAGGACAAGGGCAATGAACGAACAAAAAACAACAACTAGGGGGATGCTGCTGTTATCTAAAGAAGAGAGTCCAGAGATGCTGCTAAACAACTTTAAATGTATGGGAAAGGCCCCTGCAACAGAGAATTATTCAATCCAAAATGTCAGTAGTGACAGAGCTGATAAACTCTGTTATACCAAAGTCTTATCAACTCCATGAATTATATATCTGAAAATTTTCTTAGTGAATATGGCAGAGATAGCTAGCCATACAATAAAATTCATTCATTTGCTTATATGGTATAAAAAGGTTACTAGAAAATCACTTCTCAGCCAGGTACTATATTTCCAACACCTAGGTAGAGCCATACGGCTAGTTTTTGACAAAAGAAAGTAAGCAGCTGTAATGTATGCTTCTTCTGAGCTCAGGTCATTGGGAAGCAAGTGTGCCTTCTCCACCTTCTTTTCTTTCATGTGGTTGCTAGCTAGATGAACAGGGTTAAGTGGTGGAGTCTTAATGCCTTATAGGACAGCAGAGACACAAGATAGAAGGAGCCTGGGTCCCTGAATGACTGCATGGAACACTGTCTGCTGACCAGGAACTCTCTGTTCACAGTTATGAAGGCAGGAAATAAGTTTGAGTCTGCTAAGCCACACAATATCACAGTAATCCAAGTCTATGCCTCAGCCAGTAATACTGAAGAAGCTGAAGCTGAATGGTTCTATGAAGACCTAGAAGACCTTCTAGAACTAAAACCAAAAAAAGATGTCCTTTTCATTATAGGGCACTGGAATGCAAAAGTAGGAAGTCAAGAGATACGTGGAGTAACAGGCAAATTTGGCCGTGGAGTACAAAATGAAGCAGGGCAAATGCTAAAAGAGTTTTGAAAAGAGAGCACACTGGTCATAGCAAACATCTTCTTCCAACAACATAAGAGAAGACTACACAGGGACATCACCAGATGGTCAATACCAAAATCAGATTGATTATATTCTTTGCAGCCAAAGATGGAGAAGTTCTATACAGTCAGCAAAAACAAGACCAGGAGCTGACTGTGGCTCAGATCATGAACTCCTTATTGCCAAATTCAGCCTTAAATTGAAGAAAGTAGGGAAAACCACTAGGCCATTCAGGTATGACCTAAATCAAATCCCTTACAATTATACAGTGGAAGTGACAAATAGAATCAAGGGATTAGATCTGATAGACAGAGTGCCTGAAGAACAATGGACGGAGGCTCGTAACACTGTACAGGAGGCAGGAATCAAGAACATCCCCAAGAAAAAGAAATGCAAAAAGGCAAAATGGTTGTCTGAGGAGGCCTTACAAATAGCTGAGAAAAGAAGAGAAGTGAAAGGCAAAGGACAAAAGGAAAGACATACCCATTTGAATGCAGAGTTCCAAAGAATAGCCAGGAGAGATAAGAAAGCCTTCCTCAGCAATCAATGCAAAGAAATAGAGGAAAACAATAGAATGGGAAAGACTAGAGATCTCTTCAAGAAAATTAGAGATACCAAGGGAACATTTCATGCAAAGACGGGCACAATAAAGGACAGAAATGGTATGGACCTAACAGAAGGAGAAGATATTAAGAAGAGGTCACAAGAATACACAGAAGAAACATACAAAAAAGATCTTCACGACCCAAATAATCATGATGGTGTGATCACCAACCTAGAGCCAGACATCCTGGAATGCGAAGTCAAGTGGGCCTTAGGAAACATCACTGTGAACAAAGCTAGTGGAGGTGATGGAATTCCAGTTGAGCTATTTCAAATCCTAAAAGACGATGCTGTGAAAGTGCTGCACTCAATATGCCAACAAATTTGGAAAACTCAGCAGTGGCCACAGGACTGGAAAAGGTCAGTTTTCATTCCAATCCCAAAGAAAGACAATGCCAAAGAATATTCAAACTACTGCACAATTGCACTCATCTCACATGCTAGCAAATGCTCAAAATTCTTCAAGCCAGGCTTCACCAGTACATGAATCATGAACTTCCAGATGTTCAAGCTGGATTTAGAAAAGAAAGAGGAACCAGAGATCATATTGCCAACATCGTTGGATCACGGAAAAAGCAAGAGTTCCAGAAAAGCATCTATCTCTGCTTTATTGACTATGCCAAAGCGTTTGACTGTGCAGATCACAACAAAGTATGGAAAATTCTGAAAGAGATGGGAATATCAGACCACCTGACCTGCCTCCTGAGAAATCTGTATGCAGGTCAAGAAGCAACAGTTAGAAATGGACATGGAACAACAGACTGGTTCCAAGTAGGAAAAGGAGTATGTCAAGGCTGTATATTGTCACCCTGCTTATTTAACTTATACACAGAGTACATCATGCGAAATGCCGGGCTGGATGAAGCACAAGCTGCAATCAAGATTCCCAGGAGAAATATCAATAACCTCAGATATGCAGATGACACCACCCTTACGGAAAGTGAAGAAGAACTAAAGAGCCTTTTGATGAAAGTGAAAGAGGAGAGTGAAAAAGCTGGTTTAAAACTCAACATTCAGAAAACTAAGATCATGGCATCTGGTCCCATCACTTCATGGCAAATAGATGGGGAAACAGTGGCAACAGTGACAGACTTTATTTTCTTGGGTTCCAAAATCACTGCAGATGGTGACTGCAGCCATGAAATTAAAAGATACTTGCTCCTTGGAAGAAAAGTTATGACCAACCTACACAGCATACTATAAAGCGGAGACATTACTTTGCCAACAAAGATTCATCTAGTCAGAGCTATGGTTATTCCAGTAGGCATGTATGGAAGTGAGAGCTGAACTATAAGGAAAGCTGAGCTCCAAAGAATAGACGCTTTTGAGCTGTGATGTTGGAGAAGACTCTTGAGAGTCCCTTGGACTGCAAGGAGATCCAACCAGTCAATCCTAAAGGAAATCAGTCCTGAATATTTATTGGAAGGATGGATGCTGAAGCTGAAACTCCAATACTTTGGCCACCTGATGCGAAGAACTGATTCATTTGAAAAGACCCTGATGCTGGGAAATATTGAAGGCAGTAGGAGACAGGGGTGACAGAGGATGAGATGGTTGGATGGCATCACCGAATCAATGGACATGAGTTTGAGTAGGCTCCGGGAGTTGGTGATGGACAGGGAAGCCTGGCATGCTGCAGTCCATGGGGTTGCAAAGAGTTGGACACGACTGAGTGACTGAACTGACTGAAGTCACTAAAATTGGGAGGAATACCTGTTATAGCAGCTAGAATCTCCCTAACTAATACAGTGAACATTTTAAAAGGTGTAAGCTTCCCTAGTGGCTTACACAGTAAAGAATCTGCCTGCAATGCAGGAGATGCAGAAGATGGTGGTTCAATTCTTGGGTCAGCAGGATCTCCTGGAGAAGTGCATGGTAACTCACTCCAGTATTTTTTTCCTTTATTTTTATTTATTTCTTTTCTTCTCCCCAAATCAATTATGAGATCATTTTAACAATTAAAACTTTGAGAACCAAGAGTAGTGAGACTTAACAATTTAAGTGAAATGGTCTAATATCAGTTTCGATAGGATTGTAGCTTAGTTCATCAGTCTATTAGACCTTGAATAAGTCTGCTAAAATTAGGTTGGACTTGAAATTAGAGGATAAATAGAACAGACTAATTGAGTTTATTATCGCAAGTATTTAGTCTATAAAACCCTAGAATTCTTTGTTTTCATTATATCAGATGCTTCACTTTTCTTGGACACTGGTATTCAGTACTGATTTGTATCATTTGACTTCCATGTTGATGGTCTGCATGAAAAATTTCCTTTTGTAACTAAATTATGGCAAGTTATGTTGTTCAGTCCCTGGTTTGTTAAATGTAAAAAGACATAATCAAACTGTGACAATGAACTCTGGATTTTGAGTGCAATTTAGTGAAAATAGAAGCTTCCTGAGTAAGTGACCTCATACCCCATAAAACCAGCAGGTGGCGCACATGTCACCAGATTTAGGGATTGGGTATTTTTTTTTTTTTTAGTTTTTTTTTTTTAATTAATTATTTTATTTTAATTGGAGGCTAATTACTCTACAATATTGTACTGATTTTTGCCATACATTGACATGAATCAGCCATGGGTGTACATATATTCCCCATCCTGAATCCCCTCCCACCTCCCTCCCCATCCCATCCCTCAGGGTTGTCCCAGTGTACCAGCTTTGAATGCCCTGTTTCATGCATCGAACTTGGATGTTTCATGCATCAAAGATCTTGATCTCGTGATCTGTTTAATATATGGTAATATACATGTTTCAATGCTATTCTCTCAAATCATCCCACCCTCGCCTTCTCCCAAAAAGTCCAAAAGTCTGTTCGTCTATCTGTGTCTCCTTTGCTGTCTTGCATATAAGGTCATCGTTACCATCTTTCTAAATTCCATATATATGCATTAATATACTGTATTGGTGTTTTTCTTTCTGACTTACTCCACTCTGTGTAATAGGCTCCAGTTTCATCTACCTCATTAGAACTGACTCAAATTCGTTCTTTTTAATAGCTGAGTAATATTCCATTGTATATATGTATGTACCACAGCTTTCTTATCCATTTGTCTGCTGATGAATATCAAGGTTGCTTCCATGTCCTAGCTATTGTAAACACTGCTGAGATAAACACTGGGGTACACGTGTCTCTTTTCAATTCTGGTTTCCTTGGTGTGTATGCCCAGCAGTGCGATAAGGCAGTTCTATTTCCAGTTTTTTAAGGAATCGCCACACTGTTCTCCATAGTGGCTTTACTAGTTTGCATTCCCAACAGAGTAAGAGGGTTCCCTTTTCTCCACACCCTCTCCAGCATTTATTCTTTCTAGACATTTTGATGGCAGCCATTCTGACCGGCATGAGATGGTACCCCATTGTGGTTTTGATTTGTATTTCCCTGATAAGTGATCAGCATAATTTCATGGGTTTGTTAGCCATCTGTATGTCTTCTTTGGAGAAATGTCTGTTTAGTTCTTTGGCCCATTTTTTGACTGGGTCATTTATTATTCTGGTATTGAGCTGCATGAGCTGCTTGTATATTTTTGAGATTAATTGTCAGTTGCTTTGTTTGATATTATTTTCTCCCATTCTGAAGGCTGTCTTTTCACCTTGCTTATAGTTTCCTTCGTTGTGCAAAAGTTTTTAAGTTTCCTTAGGTCCCACTTGTTTATTTTTGCTTTTATTTCCATTACTCTGGGAGGTGTGCCATAGAGGATCCTGCTGTGACTTATGTCAGAGAGTGTTTTGCTATGTTTTCCTCTAGGAGTTTTATAGTTTCTGACCTTACATTTAGATCCCTAATCCATTTTGAGCTTATTTTTGTGTATGGTGTTAGAAAGTGTTCTAGCTTCATTTTTTACAGGTGTTGAACAGTTTTCCCAGCACCACTTGTTAAAGAGATTGTCTTTTCTCCATTGTATATTCTTGCCTCCTTTGTCAGAGATAAGGCATCCATAGGTGCGTGGATTTATCTCTGGGCTTTCTATTTTATTCCATTGATCTATATTTCTGTCTTTGTGCCAGTACCATACTGTCCTGATGACTGTAGCTTTGTAGTATAGTCTGAAGTCAAGCAGGTTGATTCCTCCAGTTCCATTCTTCTTTCACAAGATTGCTTTGGCTATCCGAGGTTTTTTGTATTTCCATACAAATTGTTAAATTATTTGTTCTAGTTCTGTGAAAAATACTGTTGGTAGCTTGATAGGGATTGCACCGAATCCATAGATTGCTTTGGGTAGTATATTCATTTTCACTATATTAATTCTTCCAATCCTTGAACATGGTATATTTCTCCATCTATTTGTGTCCTCTTTGATTTCTTTCACCAGTGTTTTATAGTTTTCTATATATAGGTCTTTTGTTTCTTTATGTAGATTTATTCCTAAGTATTTTATTCTTTTCATCGCAATGGTGCATGGAATTGTTTCCTTAATTTCTCTTTCCATTTTCTCACTGTTGGTGTATAGGAATGCCAGGGATATCTGTGTGTTAATTTTATATCCTGCAACTTTATTATATTCATTGATTAGCTCTAGTAATTTTCTGGTGGTGTCTTTAGGGTTTTCTATGAAGAGGATCATGTCATCTGCTAAGAGTGAGAGGTTTTGTTCCTTTTCCAGTCTGGATTCCTTTTATTTCTTCTTCTTCTCTGATTGCTGTGGCTAAAACTTCCAAAACTATGTTGAATAGTAGTGGTGAGAGTGGGCACCCTTGTCTTGTTCCTGACTTTAGGGGAAATGCTTTCAATTTTTTACCATTGAGGATAATGTTTGCTGTGGGTTTATCATAGATGTCTTTTATTATGTTTAGGTATGTTCCTTCTATGCCTGCTTTCAGGAGGGTTTTTATCATAAATGGATGCTGAGTTTTTTCAAAGGCTTTCTCTACATCTGTTGAGATAAGTATATGGCTTTTATCTTTCAATTTGTTAATGTGGTGTATTACATTGATTGATTTGCAAATATTGAAGAATCCTTGCATCTCTGGGATAAAGCCCACTTGGTCATGATGTATGATCTTTTTAATATGTTGTTGGATTCTGTTTGGTAGAATTTTGTTGAGAATTTTTGCATCTATGTTCATCAGTGATATTGGCCTGTAGTTTACTTTTTTTGTGGCATCTTTGTCTGGTTTTGGTATTAGGGTGATGGTGGCCTCATAGAATGAGTTTGGAAGTTTACCTTCCTCTGCAATTTTCTGAAAGCGTTTGAGTGGGACAGCTGTTAGCTCTTCTCTAAATTTTTGGCAGAATTCACCTGTGAAGCCATCTGGTCCTGGGCTTCTGTTTGTTGGAAGATTTTTTATTACAGTTTCGATTTCCTTGCTTGTGGGTCTGTTAAGGTTTTCTGTTTCTTCTTGGTTCAGTTTTGGAAGGTTATACTTTTCTAAGAATTCGTCCATTTCTTCCAAGTTGTCCACTTACTGTCATATAGTTGCTGATAGTAGTCTCTTATGACCCTTTGTATTTCTGTGCTCTCTGTTGTGATTTCTCCATTTTCATTTCTAGTTTTGTTGATTTGATTCTTCTACCTTTTTTTCTTGATGAGTCTGGGAAATGGTTTATCTATTTTATTTATCTTCTCAAAGAACCAGCTTTTAGTTTTGTTGATTTCTGCTATAGTCTCCTTTCTTTTTCATTTATTCCTGCCCTAATTTTTATGATTTCTTTCCTTCTACTAACCCTGGGGTTCTTCATTTCTTCTTTTTCTAGATGCTTTAGTTGGAAAGTTAGGTTATTTATTTGATTTATCTCTTGTTTCTTGAGGTAAGCTTGTATTGCTAAGAACCTTCCCCTTAGCACTGCTTTTACTGAATCCCATAGTTTTTGGGTTGTCATGGTTTCATTTTCATTTGTTTCTATGCATATTTTGATTTATTTTTTTATTTCTTCTGTGACTTGTTGATTATTCAGAGGAGTGTTGTTTAGCCTCCATATGTTTGTATTTTTAATAGTTTTTTTTCCTGTAGTTGACCTCTACTGTTACCACATTATAATCAGAAAAGATGCTTGAAATGATTTCAATTTTTTTTAATTTACCAAGGCTAGATTTATGGCCCAGGATGTGATCTATCCTGGACAATGTTCCATGTGCACTTGAGAAATAGGTGAATTTCATTGTTTTGGGATGAAATGTCCTATAGATATCAATTAGGTCTAACTGGTCCATTGTATCATTTAAAGTTTGTGTTTCCTTGCTAATTTTCTGTTTGGTTGATCTATCCATAGGTGTGAGTGGGGTATTAAAGTCTCCCACTATTATTGTGTTACTGTTAATTTCCCCTTTCATACTTGTTAGCCTTAGCCTTACGTATTGTGGTGCTCCTATGTTGAGTGTGTGTGTGTGTGTGTATATATATAATTGTTATATTTTCTTCTTGGATTGATCCTTTGATCATTGTGCAGTGTCCTTTTTTGTCTCTTTTCATGGCCTTTATTTCAAAATCTATTTTATCTGATATGAGTATTGCTACTCCTGCTTTCTTTTGGTCTCCATTTGCGTGAAATATCTTTTTCCAGCCCTTCAGTTTCAGTCTGTGTGTGTCCCTTGGTTTGAGGTGGGTCTCTTGAAGACAGCATATATAGGGGCCTTGTTTTTGTATCCATTCAGCTAGTCTTTGTCTTTTGGTTGAGGCATTCAACCCATTGACATTTAAGGTAATTATTGATAAGTATGATCCCGTTGCCATTTACTTTGGTGCCATTTACTTTTGGGTTCAAGATTATAAACTTTTTCTGTGTTTCCTGTCTAGAGAAGATCCTTTAGCATTTGTTGAAGAGCTGGCTTGCTGGTGCTGAATTCTCTCAGCTTTTGCTTCTCTGTAAAGCTTTTGGTTTCTCCTTCATATGTGAATGAGATCCTTGCTGGGTATAGTAATCTGCATTGTAGGTTTTTCTCTTTCATCACTTTAAGTATGTCCTGCCATTCCCTTCTGACCTGAAGAGTTTCTATTGAAAGATCAGCTGTTATCCTTGTGGGGATCCCCTCGTGTGTTATTTGTTGCTTCTCCCTTGCTGCTTTTAATATTTGCTCTTTGGGTTTGATCTTCATTAATTTGATTAATATGTGTCTTGGGGTGTTTTGCCTTGGGTTTATCCTGTTTGGGACTCTGGGTTTCTTGGACTTGGATGGATATTTCCTTCCCCATTTCAGAGAAGTTTCCAACTATTATCTCCTCAAGTACTTTTTCATGCCCTTTCTTTTTGTCTTTTTCTGGGACTCCTATGATTCAAATGTTGAGATGTTTAACACTGTCACAGTGGTCTCTGAGGTCGTCCTCAGTTCTTTTAATTCTTTTTTCCTCTCTGCTTTAGTTACTTCCATCATTCTATTTTCCACCTCACTTATCCTCTCTTCTGCCTCAGTTATTTTATTATTGGTTCCTTCCAGAGTGCTTCTGATCTCAGTTATTGCATTATTCATTATTGATTGACTCTTTTTTATTTCTTCTAGGTCCTTGTTAAACATTTCTTGCATCTTCTCAATCCTTGTCTCTAGTCTATTTATCTGTAACTCCATTTTGTTTTCAAGATGTTGGATCATCTTTACTATCACTATTCTGAATTCCTTTTCAGGTAGACTCCCTATCTCCTCATCTTTGGTTTGGTTTGGTGGGCATTTATCATGTTCCTTTACCTGCTGCATATTTCTCTGCCTTTTCATTTTGTTTAGATTGCTGTGTTTGGGGTGGCCTTTCTGTAGGCTGGAAGTTTGTGGTTCCCCTTTATTGTGGCACTTGCTCCCTGTGGGTGGGGCTGGACTAGTGGCTTGTCAAGGTTTCTTGGTTAGGGGAGCTTGCATCTGTGTTCTGGTGGGTAGAGCTGTATCTCTTCTCTCTGCAGTGCAATGAAGTGTCCAGTAGGGAGTTTTGGGGTGTCTATGGGTTTGGCATGGCTTTTGGCAGCCTGTATTTTAATGCTCAGGGCTGTGTTCCTGCATTACTGGAGAATTAGTGTGGTATGTCTTGCTCTGGAACTTGTTGGCTCTTAGGTGGAGCTTGGTTTCAGTGTAAGTATGGAGGCTTTTGGATGAGCTCTTGTTTATTAATGTTCCCTGGAATCAGGAGTTCTCTGGTATTCTCAAGTTTTGGATTTAAGCCTCCTGCCTCTGGCTTTCAGTCTTATTCTTACAGTAGTCTCAAGACTTCTCCATCCATACAGCACAGATGATAAAACATCTAGGTTAAAGGTGAAAAAATTCTCCACAGTGAGTGACACCCAGAGAGGTTCATAAAGTTACATGGAGAAGAGAAGAGGGAGGAAGGAGATAGAGGTGACCAGGAGGAGAAGAGGGGTAGCCAAAAGGGGAGAGAGCAATCTAGCCAGTAATCAATTCCCTATGTGCTCTCCACAGTCTGTAACACCCAGAGAGGTTCATGGAGTTACATAGAGAAGAGAAGAAGGAGGAGGGAGATAGAGGTGACCAGGAGGAGAAGAGCGGGAGTCAAAAGGTGAGAGACCAATCCAGTCAGTACTCAGTCCCCTGTGTTCTCCATAGCCTGGAACACCCAGAGAGATTCACAGAGTTAAGCAGAAAAGAGAAGGGGGAGGGAAGAGATATAAGTGACCTGGGGGAGAAAAGAGAGAGTCAAAAGGGGAGAGAGCAATCAAGCCAGTAATCACATCCCTCCTTTCAAAGAGAATGGGCTGCCTTTCTGGGTTCCTGGTGTCCTCTGCCAGTGTCCAGAAGTTGTTTTGTGGAAGTTGCTCAGCAAATGATCTTCTGATGAATTTTTGGGGGAGAAAGTGGTCTCCCCATCCTATTCTTCTGCCATCTTGGGACCAACCCCTCTCTCCAGTATTCTTGCCTGGAGAATTCCATGGACAGAGGAGCCACACAGGCTATAGTCCATAATGGTAACAAAGAGCTGGACATGACTGAACTACTAACTTTTACTTTTCACACTTTTAAAAGGTGCTTGCTTCTAAAAGAATCTTGAATCACCAACATTAAAAACTTACTACTGAGGTAACACATCTCTTAAACTACCTTCTTCAATTGTTTAGGAAACACTGAAGATTCTGTCACAAGGGTTATGTTATGAAGCCTCCATATCTTATGAAGATTTCAAATGAGACTTTATCTTGAAATAATGACACTGCACGTCATTCTCCCTTATCTTTCTCCCCCTGCCCTAGTTGAGCAATATGTATAGTACCTTTCTCTTGTAACAGCCCCAGTTAAATTTCCCAGTTACCGTAGGAGCTTATGAACCAGTCCAGCTTCTAGCATCCCTAAAAGAGAGAACCTCAGGTGCCATCTCACCCACTGGTGGACACCGATTCTGTTTCTGTTGCTATAGAGAACACGGAGTCCAGTAGAGTATGGTTGGTCCCTGTTAATATTTTGACTATTAAAAGGAGACCTCAACTGTATCTAAATGTACCCTAACTAGCGTGCATGCTCAGTCATGTCCTACTCTTTGCAACTCCATGGACTGTAGCCTGCCAGGCTCCTCTGTCCATGGGACTTCCCAAGCAAGAATACTGGAGAATGTTGCTATTTCCTCCTCCAGGGGAGCTTCCCAACCCAGGAAATGAACCAATGTCTCCTGCATCTCCTGCATCGGCAGGCAGATTCTTTACCACTGAGCCACCTGGAAGGCAAAAATGTACCCTACCTAAAGCTACAGTGAACCATGCTAGATGCATATCATAAGAATCTCGTATACAACAAAGGTCATCATACTAATCAGTGGTGAACTAAAGGCTTATTAAATAAACTCTCTCAGGCCAATGAACTAACTAAATCAGAAAAAAAAAAAATAGCCTCAAAGTTAGATTCTTACACCATACCACAAAATAAATTCTTGATGGGTTGATAATTAAGAGAAATACAAATTTAAATACAAATGCTTAAATTATATGGACATGGTAACATACTTCCAAAATATAAAAGTGGAGAAAGAAATCAATATGATCATCTACGAACACCATAAATAAAATTAAAAGGCAAATGAGCAAACAAGGAACATGTTTGTACTATATTTAATATTCTTGATCTAAATACTTTAAAAATCTGTTTCTTTTAAAAGTTGAAATCCTAATGGCAAAAGTTGGTGAAGGTTGTGATAAATACTTCACAAAAGAGGAAATAAAAATTGCTAACAAATGTGTGAGAGAGTATTCAACTTCCAACTAATAAATGAATGCAAATTAAAGCAAGATACTACTTTTACCTTTCAAACTGATAATTTAGAAATGATAATTTAGAAACTGTCCTACTCTGTTTTGATAAATGTTCAGTGACATGAACAGTCCCATTACCTTCTTCAAATGCTATAAATTGGTATGACTTCCTGAAAGGGCAATTTGGCAATATTAGAACAACGTCTTTAGAAAATACAATAAACTTCATCCAATAATTCTTTTTCTAGGAATTAGAGATATTAATACTAAAGAAATAATCAGAAAAGTGGGCAATGATGAATATACAAGTATTATCCCCCCAGCTTTGTCTATAATAGAAAAAAGTGGGAATCACCTAGAAGAATAGCTAAATAAATGTCCCTTGAACAGCAAGGATATCAAACCAGTCGATCCTAAAGGAAATGAACCCTGAATATTCATTGGAAGGACTGATGCTGAAGCTGAAGTTCCAATACTTTGGCCACCTGATGTGAAGTCAACTCATTGGAAAAGACCCTGATGCTGGGAAAGATTGAGGGTAGGAGAAATGGGCAACAGAGGATGAGATGGCTGGATGGTATCACCGACTCAATGGACATGAGTTTGAGCAAACTCCAGGAAATAGTGAAGGAGAGGGAAGCCCAGCATGCTGCAGCCCATGGGGTCACAAGGAGTCGGGCACTACTTAGCAACTCAACAGCAACAACAGCACTTATTTATTAAAACCTTAAGAATCCAGTAAAGACTGTTCTGTACATCTGTGTCTCTTTTTCTGTTTTGCATATAGGGTTATCGTTACCATCTTTCTAAATTCCATATATATGCGTTAGTATACTGTAATGGTCTTTATCTTTCTGGCTTACCTCACCCTGCACATTTTCAAAGAATATTCAACCACATGAGAAAATGCTCAAAGTATAACAGAAAAAGCAGGATATAAAATTATACTTCACGTCACAATTTTATAGCGAAATGCAATGAAGAAATGTTAGTAACAGTCTCTGTAGTGAAATTATGCATGGTTTCTAGTGTCTTCTTTATTCTTTTCAGTGTTTATCCCCACATTTTTTTATTTTTAAAAGTTATTACCTATATAATCAGGGAAAAAAGCAAATGAAATGTTATAATCCTTTTTAGCTTTATCATATTTCCAGAGGGAAATTCTGTCTTGATTATTCATAAAGTGAAATGTTCTTTTTCCAAGTTGGAAGAGCCTGTACATGCTAAGGACTGACTCTAGGTCAGCTATCTGGGTGGGCCTGGCAAACTTCTTACTTTGTTTCTCAGGCAACTTCCCAGCTCAATGTTTTCCATGCCAGCCTTCTCTGTGGCACAGCTTAGAAGTTCTGAATTTTTTAAGAACTCAAGTGAAATTCCTCAGAAAACATATTTGGTATATGTGCTGCCGAAGCGAGCACTAGAAAACATATTTGGTTAGTGGTTGCCAATTCAATGAAGCAGTGAAAGTAATGGGGAGTAAAGATAGAGAATTCTTTTTAAAAGCACTCATTTCATTTGAATTATAAAGAAAAGGGAGGAGGGAAACCCCTTGGACCTAAAAAATGGCTGCAGTGTCCATTGAAGGTCGCCATTCTGGTTGTAGGATGCTGTGTAACATTACTTCAAAGCTTAGTGGCTTCATATAAAGATGACCTATTATCTCATGGTTTTCTGAAGTTCAGGAATCTGGGTGAGTCTGGCTCAGTCTCTCATGAGGTTGCATTAAGATGTCAGCTTGACTGGGGCTGGAAGAGGACCCACTTTCAACATGATTCACACTCATGGCTGGTAAACTGGTACAAGCTGTTGTCTGCAAGCCTCAGTTCCTCTCTCTGTGGGCCCCAGCACAGAGCTACAAAGATGTCTTCATGGCATGCTGTTGCCTTCTCCTAGAGGGAGGCATTCAAGGCAGAGGCCCCAATGCTTCTTAGGACCTAGCTTTAGCAGTTATACTGTCACTTCTGGAATATTGTATTGGTGACATAGGTCAGCCCTATTCAATGGAAGAGGGAAGGGGAGGGGAGGGGTCGGGTGTGAATACCAGGAGGCAGAAACAGTGGAGGCCACTACAGAGGCAGACTGCCCAGTTACCTATCCAGAATCTTGACAATGACCACTTCCTGACAAAACCACAGGCTTTTGTTTAGATGTCTTTCTTTCCCCAACCCTGTCACAGTGAAAGGAATCCAACCCATCCCCAATGCCACTGGTGAGACTAATTGAGCTAAATGTAATTATAGTCCCTTTGACAGTGATCGGCTGAAAATTCCAGACCTAAGCCAGTTAGCACATGATATTCTCCCAGTCTACAGAACTATTCAGGTCAATGAGGCATAAGAGGACACCTTTGGGGTGCTTCTTAAAAGAGAACCACCAGAATAGAGATGCAGACATAGAGGACAGATTTGTGAACACAGGGGCAGAACGAATTGAGAATGAAACATTGAAACATATACATTACCATATGTAAAATTAGATATCCAGTGGAAATTTGCTGTATCATGCAGGGAGCTTAAATCTAATGGTCTGTGACAACCTAGAGGGGTTGGATGGGGTGGGAGGTGGGAAGGAGGTTCAAGAGGGAGGGGATGTGTGTATACCTATGGCTGATTCATGCTGATGTATGGCAGAAACCAACGCAATATTGTAAAGCAATTATCCTCCAATTAAAAATAAATAAGTTTTTTTTTTAAAGAGAGCCATCACAAAGGTGATTCCTGTCTTCCTCAGGTGTTTTGGGGTGTGAACCTCAGCCCAAGGGGTGCTGAAGCACTGTCTACCAGCCTGAGAATCAAGCCACCCAGTGGAGGAGAGCTGAGAGATTCTCAAGAGAAAATAAGTCAGTCTTCTTAGGACCAGAGCTGATCACTGCCCTGACAATGAGCTTGTCCTTTATTTGGGGTAATTAACTTCCTATATTTTTGAAGGTACTTTAAGATAAGCTTCCTAGTATGTGCAACCAAACCTGATTTTTCCCATTTGCAAAATGGAGATATCATGAGGCTAAAAGAAATGAAAGACAAATGCTTTCACTAAAAAAAAAAAAAAAAATCTTGCTTTTCAACACTAGGGGTAATTATATCTACTTGAACCACACCAAAATTTGGGACAGCTAACCTGATATGTGGATAAAAGTATTACCAAGCAGGTCTGATCCAACACATCCAGAACCAGCAATGGTTACATCAAAAGGCTGAACAGATGACTGCTTTGGGGGTGCAGTGTTGGGACTGCCTGAACAAGATGTGCTGGGATCTAGGGCCTGGGCTGGTGGAACCATAAACTCGAGATTTCTGAGCTGTGGCAAGGGACACCAGGAGGGGTCACATAAAACTGGTCTTCAAAATGAGCACCAAGTGGCCCCAAGATGTCCATCACTTCTGGCCAGTGTCTGAAATGCCATATGAGCCTTTTGATTTAAGGCTGAGAGGAGAAACACAATGAAGATTTAGTCACTAGCATTACACCATGAATTGAGGTCTTAGGACTGCCTGAGATCTGTGTGCAATATTTGTACAGAAAAAAGGAACATGCCATGGAGGTGAAGGGACAAAGAAAGAGGTCCAAGAATCTGGAGGGCACGGAAGACTAACTTGGCTGCATCACACTTTTGTAGATGGCATAAAAACTTGAATGATCTACAGTTTTGCCAATGGCAGGTTTATTTACAATATTTATGAAGCACATATATAGACTTGCTATAATGACAGGCACTGTACTGAGGGTTTTGCATTTACTTATTTAATCCCTTCAGCAATCCCATGAAATAGGTATTCTTATCATCCTTATTTTACGGACTAGGAAACTTATATCAAAGATATAAGAAACTAGCCCAAGGTCACATAGCTAGTAACCAAAGCACAGACAGTTTAAGTGACTTGCCCATGGTCACACAGCTGATAAGTGGTAGAGTCAGGATTTGAATACAGCCTTTGCTGCCAGGGTACATACTTCTAACCACCATGCCTGCTGCCTATGCTATCATATTTCAGTTTCTTTGCAGACTTGCTGCTAAATGTTCCCTGGTAGGGATGTTCCTTTCTGCATGACTATTCAGACTAGGATCTTAGTGAAGCTGGAGCAGATTTAAGTACATGTGGTGGCTGTGGGTGGTTTTTCTATCAGGCCTGGCCCTCAATCCTGGGACAATGGGTCACCACAAACTCTAGTTATTCTGTCTTCAACCAGCCTGATGAATAGCCATAACTTTGGGCCTGTTAGAAATGCAGCCAATCACAAGGGACTCAGGCCAACCATTTCCCTCTTTGCCCAAGCTTCCTGATCATTCCAGGCCTCTGCCCATTACACGCCCTCCTTCTTAAATACTATCATCAGTGCTGGGGTCGTTAGGGAGAAAACCAATGAAGAGGAAATGATTATAAAAGTTACATCTGCTGTTCGGACAGCTGTTCTCTTTCCTCATTAGGACAATCAATCATTTTTCACCATCATTTTTGTAACTGGGAAAAGGCTTCATTTATTCTAAGATCTAAGGAGCAGGAATGAGGGAATTAAATCCCACAGGTCTTTATCTGATGGGATTTTTTTTTAATATTCTGTCCTCGCCAATGACCTAATTAAGCTTTACAGAGAATGATAAACTCTCAGCTCCTCTGTCTCATTTCCATCTGTGCTTTTGCAGAAAAGGCGCTCCATGCCCCTATCAGTCCATGCCTTCTCTTTCAGCTTTCTCTTCAGTCTCATCTTTGCAGATTAAACTCAGCTTTCTCTGACTTCCTGTGATGGCTTCTTAGAGATGTATTTTCATCACTAAAACCTCATAGCCAAGTCACAGATTATCATGGAGGCATTAAGTCATATATCCATGGAATCAGTAGGGGAGGAAATTCACCACTTGTAAAGATGATGAGTCACAACTATGGGGGCAGACTACCCAGGTTCAAATAGTAACTCTGCCCCTTACTAGCTATTTGAGCTTGGGCACATTACTGTGCCTCTTGGTGCCTTGGTATCCTCATCTGTAAAATAGAGAAAAGTATGTACATATGCCCTAGGGTTGTTGTGGGGATAAGTTAAATAATAGTATACATAAAGCACTTAAAACAGTGCCTGCCATACAGTAAACAAAATTTTAAGTGTATCTATTATTATTGTTGCTCCTGTTGCTATTGTTATTATCTGGTTCACCTGCCCATGATGCTTATATACCTCTTAAACATCTTCCTCTTCAAACCCCTGAAATCTGATCAGCCCAACCATCTGCCTTCTCCATGCCTGTGTCCTGACTGTTTAGAGCTTTGGGGGAAATCCAACAATTGTGTGGACTGCCAATTCATGTTCTCCAGATACTCCATCAGTGTGCCCCCATGCATCAGCCAAGATCCAGGCAGAAAGACAAAACACTGTTATTTCAGTAGAGGTAAACCAGGGACAGGAGGTGAAACTGCTGAAACAGACACTGAAGAACTTGAAAGGCAGACAGGGGACGCTAGATAACACAAGAATTAGTGGCCTCCTAGGGATGTGAAGGAACAAAGGGAAGAGGCTGAAGTTATCAGAACCTAGAAACCTGGAGAAGGGACCCCATGGGGCTGTGACCCAGATCCCCATAGAGGTGATAACACCCATCTACGAGGGAATATAGGCTGATTATGAGAGTGTTGAGAAAAATGCAAACTGGATGGGAATCAGTTAGTGCTAGAATGATGCTCACAGCAACAGGAAATAGACATTAAATTCACAGGAAACAAATGGGAAGGAACAGCCACCTGGCCTGCCTACCATAGCCACACTGATCTTTCTAAAAAGCAAATGTGGCCAGGTCACAAACCTTAAAGTTGTAGCTTTCACTGCATCCCCAATAGAGTGTGGAGCATAGCTTGTTGTACGGACCTGCTAGAGCTGGTCCTGGTCTGCTCACCGGCACTATCTTTTCCCCTGCTCCAAACCATCTCCCTGACCACATTCATGCCAACTATGTTGAACTCACTGCATTCTTCCAAACACTCCATGCCTTTGTTCTGGCCTGGAAAGCTCTTCTCTATGAAGTCTTTGTTGATCACCCAAACTAGGAATGGCTAGCCTTCCTGTGTACCCTCCCTGTAAATGCAATGTACTTCCTTTAGCAGATGCAACTGGGGCCCTGCCCACATCTCCTTGGAAGAGATGTTTACTAGGACAAGGAAGACACAGAAGAATGCTTACTATGAACACCTGTGACTCTATATTGGCCCACCAGAGCACATTTGGCCAGGTGTGCAGAAGGAGCGCCAGGGAGTTAATGCCACTCTGGGCAGCCCCCAAACACTGATGAAGAGGGATCTGATGGCTAACTGCCCCAGCTGAGTGGCCCCTTGATTGGAAGAATGATGCACCTTTACATCAGCTCCTAGAGTTCCCCAGGGAGAAAGAACCCTAGTTGCCTATGGTAGTAACTAGCTTAAAAATACACCCTTAGTTAGATTTTTTCTGTTTCCTGCCTCAATTCCCAAATCTTTTCTACCAGTGTTTCCTGGCATCACTTCCCAAATAAATTACTTGCATTTAAATCCTTGTTCCACAGGTCTACTTTGGGAGAAACCCAAATTAAGATACTTCTCTCATAGCCCATTACATAGTGCTGTACTTCAGTTTAAAGGTCCCTATTGTGTCCTCCAGTCATAACACAGCGCCAGGAGGACATAATATGTCCTCCATCCATCCCTTATGAGTAAGGGGAGAGATCTGAAAAGCAAAGTAGTGGCTCTTTATGAACATGATGTGTGATGAGCAGGGGTTATTGAAGAAGGATGACAAGGGGCTTTGAGATTATAATTCACATTTTTGGAGGTAGGGCTACTTGGGGAGCCAAAGAAAGGGCATAGAATTGCTACTTTTAATCCCTCTGTTTCTTCAGAGAAGATGGAAATAGCAGTAACAGAATCATAAACACACACACACAGAAATGTGAGAGACAGGAATTTTGCCCCTTTCACCATGCCCCATAGGTCTGGCTCCCACAGCAGCTGTCACCTCTAATTCTAACAATCATATATCCCTTTATGCTACTCTAAGAAATGCCATGCCCAAATCACATCACTATGGCAGCCCTTTCACTCTGAGAAGCTCAGAAAGCAGGCAGTTCTAACATTGTCTGGCATGGCTGATGTCCGGCTTAAAGGCCATCTGCTCCCTCTCTAATCAGGACCAACCATGTTGGGAATACTCCCTCCAACTTAATCCTTCCTGTGAATGAGACTGATCATAAATAAGAGCCTTGTCATAATGCCCAAGAGTGTCCCAATTCTCTTATGACTGCCAGCATTAGAAATAAAACCTCCATCCTCAATTAAAAAATAAATAAATTTTTTAAAAAGAAAAGAAATAAAACCTCCACAGTCAAATAAAATACTACAGTCATTTCAGCTTTTCGTGCAGGAGGGCTTCTGTGCAGCCCAAGGACTGGGTTCTATTATGCAAGTTATTCTGAACTCATCCAGCCAAGCTCCACATCAAAATTTTTCACCATTTGCCCTCCTGCCTGGACAATCAAAGCATTTCATGGTTCTTTCCAATAATATAACTACTAAAGAAGATTTTAAATTATAATTGTTTTATTATCTAACTTTTTTGAGCACCTACAATGTGTCAGTACCACTTACAAAGCACTGCACAAAATATTTTACACACAGCAGCTCTTTCAATCCTCAAAACAACTCAGTAAGGAAGGTAAGTGGATTAGCTTCATGTCACAGCAGGGGAAGCAGAGAGTATGCCTGACTGGCTTAAACACAGGCTTTCCAACTCTCAAGCCTGTGTACTTTACCATAGTATTATTCTGTCATTATTTCAAACTTCATACAGTAGAATTTTAACACTGAAGGGAACCACAGAGATTAACTAGCATCCAACTCCTTTCTGAGATGCTACTACTTGATAATTTAACACATGGTCTTGGCAATCAGACAGACCTGAGGAGGAGTTCCGGACCTTCCACTTAACTAGCTGTGTGATCACAAACAAGACATTTACTCTCTTTAAGCTTTTAGTCTCCTCATCTGTAAAACAGGGCTAACAGGCATCTCCTGAGAACAGGATTGTTGTGAGGAAGAAAGGAGATTCTGTATGAAAAGGACTTAGCTTGTTGCCTAGCAAGTCTCTATTAAATATTAGTTAACACTAATGTAGTACTAACTACACTCACTTCAGTTCAGTCGCTCAGTTGTGTCCCACTCTTTACAACCCCATGAACCACAGCACACCAGGCCTCCCTGTCCATCATCAACTCCCAGAGCCTACCCAAACTCATGTCCATTGAGTCGGTGATGCCATTCAACCATGTCATCCTCTGTCCTCCCCTTCTCCTCCTGCCCTCGATCTTTCCCAGCGTCAGAGTCTTTTCAAATGAGTCAGTTCTTCGCATCAGGTGGCCAAAGTATTGGAGTTTCAGTTTCAGCATCAGTCCTTCCAATGAATATTCAGGACTGATTTCCTTTAGGATGAACTGGTTGGATCTCCTTGCAGTCCAAGGGATTCTCAAGAGTCTTCTCCAACACCACAGTTCAAAAGCATCAATTCTTCGGCACTCAGCTTTCTTTATAGTCCAACTCTCACATTCATACCTGACTACTGGAAAAGCCATAGCCTTGACTAGACTTTGTTGACAAAGTAATGTCTCTGCTTTTTAATATGCTGTCTAGGTTGGTCATAACTTTCCTTCCAAGGAGTAAGCGTCTTTTAATTTCATGGCTGCAATCACCATCTGCAGTGATTTTGGAGCCCCCAAAAATAAAGTCTGACACTGTTTCCCTTGTTTCCCCATCTATTTGCCATGAATAGATGGGACCAGATGCCATGATCTTAGTTTTCTGAATGTTGAGCTTTAAGCCAACTTTTTCACTCTCTTTCACTTTCATCAAAAGGCTCTTTAGTTCTTCTTCACTTTCTGCCATAAGGGTGGTGTCATCTGCATATCTGAGGTTATTGATAGTTCTCCCGGCAATCTTGATTCCAGCTTGTGCTTCCTCTAGCCCAGCGTTTGTCATGATGTACTCTGCATATAAGTTAAATAATCAGGATGATAATACATAGCCCTGACGTACTCCTTTTCCTATTTGGAACCAGTCTGTTGTTCCATGTCCAGTTCTAACTGTTGCTTCCTGACCTGCATACAGGTTTCTCAAGAGGCAGGTCAGGTGGTCTGGTATTCCCATCTCTTTCAGAATTTTCCACAGTTTATTGTGATCCACACAGTCAAAGGCTTTGGCATAGTCAATAAATCTAGGTATTCTTTTAAGTACTCATTGCATGTCAAATTCATCTTAATTCCCACAATTACTTCAGAAAGCAGCTGCTATAATAATCCCTACTTTACAGATGGATTAACTGAGGCACGTGTCACTCACCAAACGACAGATCTAGGAAGTTCAAAAGAACACCAAGCAGGATAAATGCCAAAAAAACTACACTGAGGCTTATCACATTCAAGCTGCAGAAAGTCAAAGATAAAGAAAAAATTCTTAAAAGAAGACAGAGGGAAAAATCATCTTACCAACACAGAAGCAAAGATAAGAATTACATCTGATTCCTCATAAACCATGCAAGCAAGAAGAGAGTGAACCGAAATATTTAAAGTGTTAAGAGAAAAAACCCACTGAACTAGAACTCTGTAACCTTTGAAACTATCCTTCAAAAGTGAAGAGAAATAAAGATTTTCTAGGATAAAAATTGAGGGAATCTGTTGCCAGAATATCTGCCTTGCAAGAAGGTTACAAGAAGTTCTTCAGAGAGAAGGAAAGTGATATAGGTCAGAAACTTGGATCTACATAAAGAAAGAATAAGAGAATGAATTTAAAAAGGAAAAGCAAAAATTCTTGTTTTTCTTATGCTTAATTGCTCTAACATAACAATTTGTTCAAAATAATAATAGCAACAATGTATTCAATTATGTATGCTTATATGTATATGTATGTGTGTGTATATATATATATACTTATATATAAATGAAATGAGTAATAGTAATGACACAAGGGATGGGAGAAAGGAATTAGGAATATTTTGTTGTTATGAAGTACCTGTGCTACCCATGAAGCGCTATAGTGTTACTTGAAAGTGGACTCATGTTTGCTATAAATGTATATTGCAAACTCTAGAGCAACCACTAAAAAAGTAAATAAGTATAACTGATATGCTAAAAATAAGAGAAAATGGAATCATAGAATGTGCTCAGTTAAAACCACAAAAGGCAGAACAAGTGTGAAAGAAAAACAGAAAAAAAGAATAAGGGTAATAAATAGAAAACAATAACAAACATGGTATAGTCATTCAACTATATCAATAATCACATTTAAACATCAATGTTCTAAATACACCAATTAAAAGACAAAGACTCTCAGAGTCAAAAAAACAAGATAACTATATGTCTACAAGTAACCTACTTTAAATATAACGACACATATAGAAAAGTAAATGGATGGAGAAAGATATACGATGGTACCTAACACTAAGAATCAAAACAAAACTGTAGTAGCTAAATTAGCTTTCAACAGAACAGACTTCAGAGCAAGAAAAGTCATCAGGGATAAAGAGGGGCATTAAATAATGCTGAAGGGTCAGTTCTCCAAGAAGACATAATGTGTATGTTTTGGAAGCAGCTGAAATGTTCTTTAGAAAGTGAATGGATAAATAAAGTATGCTACTCAGTGGTAAAGAATCCTCTTGCCAATGCAGGGGATGCAGAAAACAGGGATTTGATCCCTGGATCAGGAAGATAACCTGGAGGAAGAAATGACAACCCACTCCAGTATTCTTGCCTAGAAAATCCCAGGACAGAGGAGCCTGGAGGGCTACAGTCCATGTGGTCACAAAGAGTCGGACATGACTTAGCAGTGGAGCACAGAGGCATGTCCAGACAATGGAGTGTTTGTTATTCAATGCTAAAGAAAAAATGAGCTATCAAGCCATGAAAAGACATGGAGGAAACTTAATGAATATTACTAAGTGAAAGAAGACAATGTAAAAAGGCTACATACTGTATGATTTCACCTCTATGTCATTCTGGAAAAGGCAAAAGCATGTACACAGTAAAAAGATCCGTGGTTGCCAGGCATTGCTGGAGAGAGAGGAAATGAATAGCCAGGACGCAGAGGGCTTTTAGGGCAGTGAAGCTATTCTATATGATATTACAGTGGCAGATGTGTGCCATTATACATTTGTCCAAACTCACAGAATGTATAACATCAAAAGTACTTTCCACTCAGTTTTTCTGTGAAACTAAAATTTCCCTCAAAGAATAAGTTTATTAATTTTGCAAAAAGTAAAATAGAACATTCTGCAATGAGCAATATAGTTCAAGCTTCAGCTAGATGCAAAAACAGAAACAAACAAACAAACAAAAAATCCCTGGACACAGAAGTGTTACAGGTAACAAGAGAAAAGCCAAAAAGTTGAACCTGGCAATCTCTCTGGAGTGAGTGCATTTGCCCACTATACCACTCTGCCACTTAATTGTTTATTACTATTATTTTGCAAATGGGAAAATGGCGGCTCAAAGTGATGAGCCACTTGCCAAGTTCCTACATTCAGTGAGAGACAGTATAAGATTCCAGGTTTCCTGAACCAAATCCCAGTTCCTCCTCCACTCTCACACTGTCTTTATGTTTCCCCATGTCTTCCTCATCACAACATCTGGGAGGATGAATGTGTATTGTCCTGAAAAGGGGAAAACTTTTGTTTCAAGTATAACATATAATACTCAAAACCTTTTGAAAAGAAAACCATCTCCTCTTCACTAATGCAAACAGTCAGTGAGTAAGTGGTGAGTCCAATCTGCGTCAGGACTCCAGCAGTTTTAGCATGCTTGGGTTTGGCACCAATTTGCATAGTTTCATGAGACACATAGGATAAGTACAACACAGACCAGAATGGAATGTAAGTAGATATATATCTTGGAAATGGCTGGTAGAAGGAGTTTTGCTTTTTTGTTTCTTTGTTTGTTTAGTTTTTAAAAAAGACATTGAGAGGCACTAGAAAAGAGGAGACTTTTTAATTCTTTCAAAGGTAGTCCAGCTGAAAGAGGTATGCTTTGGTATAACTCCTTGACCCATTTTTTTCTCCTGATAAGAGACAAAGAGCCAAGACACCCAGATGTGAGGGACAGTCTATCTGTAGAAGGCCCTTATTTGATTAGACACTACTTTCATTTTATACCAGTTCATATTTCCAAGGGCATCTGTTTGCTTCATTTTACATCCCAACTTCTATTTCTTTCCACAAAACCAAAGGCTCAGTATTTTCGAGTTAATACCACACTGCACCAAAATGCATGATTATGTGCAGCCTATTTCCTTTAGGTCATGTTCACATTCAGATATTTTATACATATTGAGAACAGAGCCATCTTTGCTTTGAATTTTTAAGCTGTGAGTTTGCTCTGCTCTAAGACAAATTAGACATTATTCCTAAGGCTTAGTATGCTCTGGTGAACTACCTTAAGGCCTAAGAGTTTCAAACAAATGTCTTCTCCTTTCAGGAAACTAAGCTGAGTCTCAAAGAACGTCCCTAGCTATTATGATTTCTTATTATTTCCTTTCATTAAGAAATCTCATAGTTTAGCATGATCCAATGCTTCAGTCACAATTGGTTGAGTGATGCTTGCTTAAATAACAGTCGTTCCCAGATGGCTGTTTCTAGCTTCAGGTCAAAAGATAATGAAACTAAAGAGTGATCAGGGTTCAGAAATCATAGCCTTGTTGTTGGGTATGTAAGCATAAAGCAACTCTATCAGGTCCTCTGCTTCATGGCAAACCTGAGAAGGAGAAGAGAAGTTGGAGTGAGGCTTTTTCTTTTTTACTTTGAGGTTTTTTGTCTTTTTAGTTTTTGTTTTCTTTGCTTCTTGGTTTGGAAAGTTAGAGGGAAGAGGAGCTTCTGGTTGCTCAGGGTGAGGGCCTCAGAAAAGTGAAAAAGGAGTTGTGTGTGTATGTGCATTGTTTATATGTGGGTAATTGGATGTCACATACAACAATCATAATAGATATCTGACTTCCAATAACCAGTCCAGGGAAGAATGTCCAAGATGATAGAACTTATCATGCATAATCAATCCTGTGGTAGTTTTATTGTCTGGGAAGTTATAAGCATCTTAAGGAGCCTGGCAAGAAATTAGGCTTGGATGCAAATAGTACTTTCACTTAACTTCATCCTAATATACTTCTATCAGAGGCTTCCCAGGTGGTGCTAGTTGTAAAGAACCCACCTGCCAATGCAGGAGACGTAAGAGACCAGGTTCAATCCCTGAGTTGGGAAGATCCCCTGGGGGAGGGCATGGCAACCCACGCCAGTACCTTTGCCTGGAGAATCCCATGGACAGAGGAACCTGGCGGGCTACAGTCCATGGGGTTGTAAAGAGTTGGACACGACTGAAATGACTTAGCATGCACACATACACACTTCTATCAAGACATTCAAATTATGAAATGTAAAAGGTCCATTTACAATCTTTATTTTTACCCCATGTGAAAAAATACATTATCCCATTAAATATGCTTGGTATATTCTGAGATCAACCATAAAGAGTCCTACCAAAGAGGGAACACCTTTCTTTCACTCTAAAAATTAACATTCCAAGATAGGTAAGCCAAGCAATGATCCCCTTCCTGTATATGCTGGTTTACAGTTGACAAGCAATTTTCACACAGATTATCTTTGATTGCTACAATAACTCAAAGAAAAAGGGCAGATATTTTTTGTATCATTTTACAGTTGAGGAAACTAGAACCCAGAGAATATGGGAGAGACTGGCCAGTTATTTAACAGCTGTGTTCCTTTTCAGCATATAGATCCCTTGAAGTTAGTCATGAACATGTGACTCCTGTCCAATAGAATGTGGGGAGAAGTAATGTCTACCATTTCACAGCCTGACCCATAAAACCCTCCAATATATAAGCTTCTAATCTTTTTCCTCAATGACTAGATGAATGAAAACTATTACAAGGACTTAGAGGACAGTAAGCTACAATATGGAAGAAGTCCAAGTCATCACTTGGAGACTCAAGAGAATTGTCCAGGAAAGTCAGTCAACCAGGCATATGTATTGGATTGTTGTCTGAGTGAGAAATAAGTTTTTGTTATTGTAAGTGACTGGAATTTGGGGGTAGTCTGTTGCAGCAGTTACCCTACATTAACACAGAGAACTTCAACGATTTTACCCAATGCTATACAAAGAGTTTTTAAAAAGAAAGCAAGAGAAAACCACTACAATATTGTAAAGTAATTAGCCTCCAACCAATAAAAATAAATGAAAAAAAAAAACACACATTTAATAAAAAAGAAAGAAAGAGAGTGGGCATGCACGCCAAGACCAGAACTTTGTTCTTCTAGTGCTTAGTTTAATAGTCACTTGTTTATCATTACCAATGATATGTAAGGCACCCTGTTTGTAATCCAGTAATTGAAGGATTGAAAAGTATTACAAGTAAGTCATATGGAAGCTCTTTATGTCTCTCCCCTCTCTGATGGTCTCCTCTTTTTGTTTCTTCCATGTAATCTTCTTGTAGTTCCTTTCTCCAGCATCCAAGCAACAACCAAATATAGTAACAGATACTAGCCTTTACTGACCTAAGAGGACGCGTATCTGAAAATTACCTCTCCTGTGTTCCCTTCCTTCCTGACAGTACAACCAAGAATTAATAAAGCAAATATTCTCTCCTGTGAAAGTGTTAGTTGCTCAGTTGTGTCCAACTTTTTGTGACCCCATGGACTGTAGGCCACCAGGTTCCTCTGTCCATGGGATTTCCCAGGCAAGAATACTGGAGTGCGTTGCCATTCCCTTCTCCAGGGGATCTTCCCGACCCAGGGACCTAACTCGGGTCTCCTGCATTGCAGGCGCATTCTTTACCTGGTCTGAGCTACCAGGGAAGCCCATTCTCTCCTACTGATACAATCTCAAATAGATTTCCTTTAGAAGGAACCTAATAAATGAAGCTACTAGTACATGGAGAAAACATACAGTGACTGAAGTTCCATTAGCTATGGTCATAAATTATGTCAGAGAGTCAGAGGCTAACTGCCAAGGCAAGCAGAAGAAGTGAATTCTTTAGGTGAGAGACACTAGTGAGAGGAAGGTTCTATTGGGCTGTCGAGACACAGGCAGTTGTTCAGGACCTTGGAGAGCTACTGGTGAGCACCACTGCTCTGAGATTCTTTATTCTGAGACCCAATCACATAGTTTTGCCCTTCCTTCTGAACCTCTAGTTGATAAGGGGTCCTGTCTTCTCTATGAATCTTAATCTTTATAGAATAAGAGATTCATTCTCATTTTTTCTGAGAAGTTCAGGACCTATGGTCAGTAGGTAGGTTGGAGATGTTTTATCTAGCCTAAAGGCCACATGAGATGTTCACACCTCAGAAAATCTAGAAGAGTACATAATCAAGAGACTTCATCCTCTTTATGTTCTAGAAGCTCTCTCCCTCTCTTCTAGGTGAAAGGCTAGTGCTTAGCGGGGCTTGAGCTCCAAACTTTTCACCCAATGGAAACTTTATTGCCAAATGAACCACATCATTAACTCTATAACCCCCAAGAGGAAGATCACCAAAATGATGGGCCCCCTTCTCTCAGAAGACATCTTCTCAAGCAACTTAATATTCTATGAAAAAGAGACTATGTAGAAAAATAAATTTGAGAAACCTTCAATAAAAATTCTAAATACTTTAAGGGTTTTCACATATTTTTTTCTCTCTCTCTCTTTATAAAATACAATGTGATGAACATCTTCAGGCACATGTTTTCTTCCCCTCTTTGGATTAGTTTTTCCTCTGGAGATATGTTCCCCAAAGTAAAATCCCTGACTTATAACAATACTATCACTTGATAGGTATGGCCAAATTCAATTGGGATTGCATAATTTTACTTCCATCAGCAGTATATGAAAGTATCAGTTTTTCTAGTATAAAATTAGTTATTTTATTTGTTTTCTTCAATTACTAGTACCTAGAACTGTGTCTAGCCATAATACTATACTCAATAAGTATTTCCCATATACTTCTTTATTTAGCATAGATCCTCATTTGGAATTGCTAGTCTTTTTCTTCTTTATTATTAGGATATCGTTTTTAAAATTTTTCCTAAGGTATTAAACCTCTGTTTTCCATATTTGTTAAAAAAATATTTCCCCTGCGTTTTTTAGTTTCTTATATACTAAAAGCTTTAAATTTTTATGTAGTCAGAAACTGTCAGTTATAATTGTGATGGCTTTCATTTTAAAGCTTATAAAATTTATAGAGAATGCCAGAGACCACACAAAGTTCAATGTTTTTCCTTATGAATTAATTTTATATATATATATACATACACACACATATATATATATACATATATCTGGCATTGTGGTGTGATACATGAGTCTAAAGTGATTTTTCTCTAAATCAGTAACAGATGTGTGCTCAGTAGCTTTAGTCATGTCAGACTCTGTGCAACCCTATGGACTGTAGCCTGCTAGGCTCCTCTGTCCATGGGATTCTCCAAGGCAAGAATACTAGAGTGGGTTGCCATGGCCTCCTCCAGGGGATCTTCCCCACCCGGGATTGAAATTGTGGTCTCCTGCATCTTCCACATCACAGGTGGATTCTTTACCGCTGAGCCACCTGGGGAAGCCCAGCAACAGATATCCCAATGCAATTTCTAGTTAAGTTTTCTTCTTCCATGGTGTCTTTTGACTTTTACCAGTGGCTCTTGGTAACACATGTGGGTTGAAACAACAGGGTGAGTTTCAAACTTCATTAGGGGAAATAATACGAGATAAAATAGAATTATCTAACACTTCACTGTGTGGGTTTAATCACCTTGCTCTCAAAGGGTTAATGATCTTGTTGTCAAAGGTCAAACTTTTGTTTACTCCATTTATGTGTCTGACTATAAAAATCTAGTGGCGGTAAGGTGTTTTAAAGTGGGTGTTGAAATTTCACTTATGCTACAATTCAGGTGTGTAGTGTAACTGTAGTTTATTTCTTAAAAGCCTAACATAGTATTCTTCACAAACCCCAATGGCACTTATTTTCAATGCCTAGGGTCTTCTCGAGGTTAGAGCTTGGATGATGGAAATGGGTTGATCTTACAGAGATGTCCTTATATTCTCTCGTGTTGTGTTCACTGCTGGTTGTAAAAAGTCAGTGTTGCCAGCTGATGAACTTGTGATGTGTTTCTGGTTTTGTGGTTTTGGCTCAGTCAGTGCTCTAGGAGAATATTGGCCCTCTTCAAGTGGCTGTTTCAATCTCCTCTCTAGAAATTCTTCTGAGTCCCTGTCACAACCTCCTCTTTGCCTTCTGCAAACAGAGCTCACTCTCTATCCTCTACTCTAGATCACTGTGCCCTGTGATGTCCAGTCTCAATTAGGCTTCTGGGCTCAAACATAAGATCCACATCACAAGGGAACTGAGATTGACTCAGGCGTACTAACCAAGTCCTCACTGCAGAGGATACTCTTGTTGCTCCACAGTGATGCCTGTTACAAACTAATTCACCCCTCCCTCCAGATATTGTGAGGTGGCTGCTAATAGTTTACAAAGTCCCCTTCTTTGGAAAATTTCCCCCAGCTGAGCAGGAGCCATATCTGTTTAGGAAGCTATGCCCACTTCCCACCTTTGGGGTACAGCCCACAGTAAATGACTAAATGCCACATAGGTATGGAATTCTGGCCTCCTTATCTCAAGGGGAAACAGTTCTGTGGTGCAGTTCATGCTATAGAACTCCCGGTGAATTCAGGCTGAAGCTAAGAACACATACTTGCCTAGCACCTTCCCCTGCCCTATCACCCTTCCCACATTCCCTTTCTCCTAGGAGCGTTCCTCCAATAAACAGCATGCACTGGAATCCCTGTCTCAAGCTCTGCTTTGAGTGAACATGACCTAAAATACTATGTCTGACCATGCCTCTCTTTTATTAGGCTGAGACATCCCATGATGGCAAAAGGTCTCTGTCCAAAAGACTCCTCTGAAACTTTTAAGCAGTAAATAAGGCAAAAGTTCGTTGGCCTCAGTTTTCCCCAAATGTGTCTGTCAGAACCACCCTCATCCTTTTCCTCAAGACTTGCCTATATGAATTTTTAATACACCAAAATACTAGTTTTGCCAGTTGCAAAAGTTTGCAAATATCTTCTCTCATCCGGTGGTTTACCTTTTCACTCTTAGAGAGTTCTCTAATAAACAGTTCTTAAAGTTAATATCTAATTTATCAATAATGCCCCTTTCCTATGGTTAGGTATCTTTCATATCTCGTTTATGCAATTCTTTCCTACTCCCCAACCTCATGAAGATACTTTATATTGTCTTTTAGGAGCTTTTTTATTTTTCATGTTTAGGCTTTTAGTACACGTGAAATAGATGTGGGCATATAGCATGAGACAGAGGTTTAATTTAATCAGTTATACATTGTCACCTAGAGCCTGACATCCTGGAGTGTGAAGTCAAGTGGGCCTTAGGAAGCATCACTACAAACAAAGCTAGTGGAGGTGATGGAATTCCAGTTGAGCTATTTCAAATCCTAAAAGGTGATGCTGTGAAAGTGCTGCACTCAATATGCCAGCATATTTGGAAAAGTCAGCAGTGGCCACAGGACTAGAAAAGGTCAGTTTTCATTCCAATCCCAAAGACAATGCCAAAGAATGTTCAAACTACTACACACACTCATCTCACACACTAGCAAAGTAATGCTCAAATTCTCCAAGCCAGGCATCAACAGTATGTGAACCATGAACTTCCAGATGTTCAAGCTGGATTTAGAAAAGGCAGAGGAACCAGAGATCAAATTGCCAACATCCATTGAATCACAGAAAAAGCAAGAGAATTCCAGAAAAACATCTACTTCTGCTTCAGTAACTACACCAAAGCCTTTGACTATGTGGATCACAACAAACTGTGGAAAATTCTTCAAGAAATGGGAATACCAGACCACCTTACCTGCCTCCTGAGAAATCTGTATGCAGGTCAAGAAGCAACAGATAGAACCAGAAATGGAACAATGGACTGGTTCCAAATTGGGAAAGGAGTACGTCAAAGCTGTATATGGTGACCCTGCTTATTTAACTTATATGCATAGTACCTCATGCAAAATGCTGGACTGGATGAAGCACAAGCTGGAATTAAGATTGCCGGGAGAAATATCAACAACCTCAGATATGCAGATGACACCAACCTTTCGGCAGAAAGAGAAGAGGAACTAAACAGCCTCTTGATGAAAGTGAAACAGAAGAGTGAAAAAGCTGCCTTAAAACTCAACATTCAAAAAACGAAGATCATGGCATCTGGTCCCATCACTTCATGACAAATATATGGGGAAACAAAGGAAACAGTGAGAGACTTTATTTTCTTGGACTCCAAAATCACTGCAGATGGCAACTGCAGCAATGAAATTAAAAGACACTTGCTCCTTGGAAGAAAAGCTATGACCAACCGAGACAGCATATTAAAAAGCAGAGACATTACTTTGCCAACAAAGTCCATCTAGTCAAAGCTATGATTTTTCCAGTAATCATGTATGGATGTGAGAGTTGGACCATAAAGCAAGTTGAGTGCCAAAGATTTGATGCTTTTGAACTGTGGTATTGGAGAACACTCTTGAGAGTCCCTTGGACTGCAAGGAGATCAAACCAGTCCATCCTAAAGGAAATCAGTCTTGAATATTCATTGGAAGGACTGATGATGAAGCTCCATTACTCTGGCCATTTGATACAAAGAACTGACTCATTGGAAAGGACCCTGATGCTGGGAAAGATTGAAGGCAGAAGAAGGGGACGACAGAGGATGAGATGGTTGGATGGCATCACTAACTCGATGGACATGAGTCTGAGCCAGCTCCAGGTGTCGGTGATGGACAGGGATGCCTGGCGTGCTTCAGTCCATGGGGTCGCAAATAGTCGAACACGACTTAGAGAATGAACTGAACACATTGTCCGGGCTTCCTAGGTGGCGCTAGTGGTAAAGAATCCACTTGCCAAGGCTGGAGAAGCAAGAGATGAGGGGTTCGATCTCTGGGTTGCAAAGATCCCTTGAAGGAGAAAATGGCAACCCACTTCAGTATTCTTGCCTGGAAAATTCCATGGACAGAGGAGCCTGGCGAGCTACACCCCATGAAATCGCAAAGAGTCAGACACGACTGAGCTACTGAGCATACACACATGCACCCATTATCTCAGTACTATTCATTCTAAGGACTGAAAATTCTCTTCTAGAGTGCAACCTACACCAAATATTAACCTTAACTGTGGATATGTTTCTAGATTATTCATTCTACTCCATTGGTCTATTTTTCTATCCCTGAAAAATGATATACTGTCTTGATTACTATAGATTTATAATAGCCTTCTTATCCAATGGATCAAGTTTTCTCCCTTATTCTTCTGCTTAAAAGGGTAATGGTTATCCTTGGCCTTTTGGATTTCCACATGAATTTTAAAATCAGTTTGTCAATATCCACCAAAAAACATTCATTGGAATTACATTAAATTTAGAAATGAATTTGGGGAGAATGGGCATCTTTTGTGTTCATATTTACTATTGTGTATCTTCCCATTCTTATACTCTTTTAATGTCTGATAATTAGGTTTTATCACTTTTTTTCTGTAGAATCTTGCACATCCTTTATTAGATGTGTTTCTTGGTATTTTATATCAATTTCTTTTCAGTTTGTTGCTGGTATGGAGAAATATATTGGATTTTGGAGTACTGAGCTTTTACATCCAGGGTCTGTGCCAAAATTCTCGTATTAATTCAAATAGTTTATCTGCC